>NC_090402.1:8448078-8460578 GCF_036365525.1 Heterodontus francisci | reverse complement strand
TTGGACCTGAATCAGGCAAGAAGTTGGGAAACACTCTTTCACACAAAGGGCAGTAAAAGTGTGGAACTCTGTCCCACACAAAGCAGTGGAGACTGGAGCTCAATTAAACATTTTAAATCTGAGATCGCTAGAATTTCCTAGACAAGGATACAAAAGGATTTGGAGCTAAGGGGGATGGAGTTAAAGGTACAGATCAGCCATGATCTTACTGAGTGGTTGTCTCCTGTTCCCATTTTCCTGATGGGAGTAGGGGAAGGAGATTGAAATGTAATTTTTTTTTATGGCATTGGTGCTGTAAAATTTGACTCTGAAATTACTTTGGAATAGTCATCATAACTGAAATGTAATCCTGTTAGATTCCACAAGCCCAGACTTCATCTTTCCCAGTGACTACACTGCAACAAGCATCTCATTGGCTGCGAAACACTTTGGAACATCCTGAGGTTCCGAACGTATGGAAATGACGGACAGTAAAACACATGCTGGCCTATCCAACCTGCCCTGTATAATTGTGATAGTAACAGAGACGTGTCCTCCTCTTCTGGGAGAGGTGACAAACAGAGAAAAGCCCAGGACAGTTGCTGGAGAGGGGGGGATTTTGGACATTTCATCTCCAACCCCTTTTTGTGATCCACTTGTGAAAGACACAATATAAATCTATGGTCGTTTATCCTTCATTGTCCTTTACACACTCACCAGCTCAGTGAGACATTCTGGGACATGATAGCACATTCCTGGCTTGTTCAACGTGTGACATCCCAGCTATTCTATTAATAAAAGCTCCCTGCTCTATGGGCTTTGAATCTGTGGAGTTAGCCAGCACTCGTTACATAAACACCTTGTTTGTTTGTCGGTGGATGTAATGTGGGAATGAAGCTTCTCCCCCTTAGCACCACTGCCTGCACCCCCCCTCCAAGCCCTCGCCTCAGAAACCAACATGCTTGAGCATCCTGGGCAGTGTGAACAGTCAGAGAGCTTGCTGAGATATTCTCTGTGTTTGAGCCTCTACCGTGAAACAGTAGGACACAGGTTTGCATCTGATTCTCTGTATATCGAATGAATGTTGAATTTCAGTTACACTACCCTGAGGAGGAGCTGAATAAAACCCAGGCAATGTCCTACCAGGAGGGAGAGAATTCCAAGGAGAGCAGGAAGGGAAGTGTGGATTAGTGTCCTAGAGAATGAATGTCATAAACTTTTCTCAGTGCATCTGCCGCTGAAACCCTCATCCATACCTTTGTTACATTGAGGCTTGACTGTTCCAATCTCTCCTGGTCAGCCTCTCATCTTCCACTTGACATAAACCTGAGCTCATCCAAAACTCTGGTGCCTGTATCCTAACTCAGACCAAGCCCCATTCGTTCATCACCCTTGTGTTCGTTGACCTACATTGACTCCCGTTCCAGCAACACCTCGGTTTTAAAATTCTCATCCTTCCATGGCCTCGCTCCTCTCTCTCTCTCTCTCTCTAATCGCCTCCTGCCTCACAACTCTCTGAGATCTCTGCACTCCTCCAATTCTGGCCTCTTATTTATTTTTATTTATTTAGAGATACAGCACTGAAACAGGCCCTTTGGCCCACCAAGTCTGTGCTGACCATCAACCACCCATTTATACTAATGCTACATTAATCCCATATTCCTACCACATCCCCACCTTCCCTCAATTCCTCTACCACCTACCTACACTAGGGGCAATTGCCAATGGCCAATTTACCTATCAACCTGCAAGTCTTTGGCTGTGGGAGGAAACCGGAGCACCCGGCGAAAACCCACGCAGTCACGGGAGAACTTACAAACTCCACACAGGCAGTGCCCAGAATCGAACCCGGGTCGCTGGAGCTGTGAGGCTGCGGTGCTAACCACTGTGCCACCCTTGTGTACTCTTCCATATCCCCGATTTTAATTGCTGCAGCGTTGGTGGCCATGCCTTTGGCTGCCTGGGCCCTGGGCTCTGGAATTCCCTCCATAAATCTCCCAGCCTCTCTACCATCCCTCCTTCTTTATAAACACTCTTTAAAATCTATCTTTTTGACTGAGCTTTTCGTCACCTGCCTTAATATCTCCTTATGTGGCTCGATGTCGAATTGTGTTTGACAACATTCGTGTGAACAATTTGGGACATTTTTACAATGTTTAAGATGCTGTATAAATGTTATATAACTGTTTGTTTTTAGATTTATTGTATCTTTGTACACTCCTGTGTACCCTAGACTCTAACCTGTGGTGTCTGCTCTCTATCTTTAATGATGCACGAATGGTTATGTGCTGAGCCTAACTCTTTTCTTGAGACAGTTTCACAAGCCTCTTCATTAGAAACAGTCTGGTTTTGTAAATTGCCCAGTAATTTGGCCCATTTTAGATCTCCGGATGGGCGAGGGCCTTTCAGAGCCTTTTTAAAAAAATATTTCTTCTTGGGAAGTGGGCGTCACTGGCAAGGCCAGCATTTACTGCCCATCGCTAATTGCCCTTGAGAAACTGAGTGGCTTGCTGGGCCATTTCAGAGGGCAGTTAAGAGTCAACCACATTGCTGTGGGTCTGGAGTCACATGTAGGCCAGACCAGGTAAGGATGGCAGATTTCCTTCCCTAAAGTGAACCAAATGTGTTTTTACAATAATCAGTGATCCTTACGTAGCACCATTACTGAGACTAGCTTTCAATTCCAGATTTAAAAAAAAAAATTAATTAATCGAATTTGAATTCTGCAAGCTGCCCTGGTGGGATTTGAACTGGTGTCCCAGGGCATTAGCCTGGGCCTTTAGATTATTAGTTCAGTGACATTACCACTACGCCACTGTCTCCCCCCTTTTCATGCTAACCCAATATCCAGTCTGAAACTCTGCCTCCATTTCCATTCTGCATTCCCATTAGCTGCAGATGCACTTTCCAGACACCTGTCCTCGGGCTTAACCTTAAACCAGCCCTTCTGACAGCGAGAGCTCGGCCTCGTTCACTCTCTGTGTGGTCTCTTTCTATCGCCATGACTACAACTGTATTTAGTAGCTCCTCCAACCTGCATCATTACTGTCATACAAAAGCAAAAGTCTGTGGATGTTGGAAAACGCTCAGCAGGTCGGGCAGCAGGTCTACAACCTGGGAGGACAAGGGCAGCAGGCACATCGGAACACCACAACCTTAAAATCCCCCTCCAAGTCTTGCGTGCCATCCCAACTTGGAACTAATTGCCGTTCCTCAATTGTTGCCAGGTCCAAGTCCTGGAACTCCCTCCCTAACAGCACTGTGGGTGTACCTACCCCACATGGACTGCAATGATTCAAGAAAGCAGCTCACCACCTTTTCAAGGGCAATAAGGGATGTGCAGTAGGTGCCCACCTTGCCAGCAATGCCCACGTCCTAAAAAGAGTAAAAGAAAAATCAGTGGTGTTTTACGTAAGTTGTTTAATCACTTTACACAATCTTTGTAATCTCTGTCTGTACTACATGCAGACTGGCAAAGATAGTATTTACAGCACAGACACAGACCATTCAGCCCATCTGCTCCATACTGGTGTTGATGCTCCACACGAGCCTCCTCCCACCCACTTCGTCTCACCCTATCAACACACCCTTCTATTCCTCTCTCCCTTGTGTGTTTATTTACCTTCCCCTTAAAGGCATCCATGCTCTTTGCCTCAGCCTCTCCATTTGGTAAGTGGTCCCTCTTTAAGACTGTCTGTCTCTTCAGTCCTGTTGTAGGCAGGGTTTATCTTGTCCTCTGCACGTCTGTGTGGGATTGTCATTAAATTATTGCTGTCATGATAAATTGGCTTCTGACTGTGTTTAGACCTTTTCCTTCCAGATTAAGTTATAAAGTGACCTTTTCTGGAGCTGTCACTTTAGTCTGCACATTGGCGATGTGCGCAATGGGGAAGCGTTGTGGCCTGGTCTCTGGAGAGCTCTGTGCTGCGAATCACCAGTCTTGTGAAGCTGATAAATTTTATTTGTCCCTTTACATGAGAAATAGAGGCAGGAGTAGGCCATTCGGCCCCTCAAGCCTACTCCACCATTCAATAAGGTCATAGCTAATCATCTACCTGAACTCCACTTTCCTCAGTGTCCAAAACTCTATCAATCTCTGTCATGAATATACTCAACGATGGAGCATCCACAGCTCACTGGGGTAGAGAATTCCAAAGAGTCACAAACCTCCTGAGTGAAGAAATTTCTCCTCATCTCAGCCCTAAATGACAGACCCCTTATCAAAGAACAGTACAGCACAGGAACAGGCCATTCGGCCCTCCAAGCCTGCGCCGATCTTGATGCCTGCCTAAACTAAAACCTTCTGCACTTCCGGGGTCCGTATCCCTCTATTCCCTTCCTATTCATATATTTGTCAAGCTGCCTCTTAAACGTCGCTATCGTACCTACTTCCACCACCTCCCCCGGCAGCAAGTTCCAGGCACTCACCACCCTCTGTGTAAAAAAAACTTGCCTCGCACATCCCCTCTAAACTTTCCCCCTCGCACCTTAAACCTATGTCCCCTAGTAACTGACTCTTCCACCCTGGGAAAAAGCTTCTGACTATCCACTCTGTCCATGCCGCTCATAACTTTGTAAACTTCTATCATGTCGCCCCTCCACCTCCATCGTTCCAGTGAAAACAATCCGAGTTTATCCAACCTCTCCTCATAGCTAATGCCCTCCAGAGCAGGCAACATTCTGGTAAACCTCTTCTGTACCCTCTCCGAAGCCTCCACGTCCTTCTGGTAGTGTGGCGACCAGAATTGCACGCAATATTCTAAGTGTGGCCTAACTAAAGTTCTGTACAGCTGCAGCATGACTTGCCTATTTTTATACTCTATGCCCCGACCGATGAAGGCAAGCATGCCGTATGCCTTCTTGACTACCTTATCTACCTGCGTTGCCACTTTCAGTAACCTGTGGACCTGTACGCCCAGATCTCTCTGCCTGTCAATACTCCAAAGAGTTCTGCCATTTACTGTATACTTCCCACCTGCATTAGATCTTCCAAAATGCATTACCTCACATTTGTCCGGATTAAACTCCATCTGCCATTTCTCCGCCCAAGTCTCCAACCGATCTATATCCTGCTGTATCCTCCGACAATCCTCATCACTATCCGCAACTCCACCAACCTTTGTGTCGTCCGCAAACTTACTAATCAGACCAGCTACATTTTCCTCCAAATCATTTATATATACTACAAACAGCAAAGGTCCCAGCACTGATCCCTGCGGAACACCACTAGTCACATCCCTCCATTCAGAAAAGCACCCTTCCACTGCTACCCTCTGTCTTCTATGACCGAGCCAGTTCTGTATCCATCTTGCCAGCTCACCTCGGATCCCGTGTGACTTCACCTTTTGTACCTGTCTGCCATGAGGGACCTTGTCAAAGGCTTTACTGCCCTTCCTTCATCAATCATCTTTGTCACTTCCTCAAAAAACTCAATCAAATTAGTGAGACCCGACCTCCCCTTCACAAAACCATGCTGCCTCTCGCTAATAAGTTCGTTTATTTCCAAATGGGAGTAAATCCTGTCCCGAAGAATCCTCTCTAATAATTTCCCTACCACTGACGTAAGGCTCACCGGCCTATAATTTCCTGGATTATCCTTGCTACCCTTAAACAAAGGAACAACATTGGCTATTCTCCAGTCCTCTGGGACCTCACCTGGAGCCAATGAGGATGCAAAGATTTCCGTCTAGGCCCCAGCAATTTCTTCCCTTGCCTCCCTCAGTATTCTAGGGACTTATCTACCTTAATGCTTTGCAAGACACCCAACATCTCCTCCTTTTTGATAATGAGATGACAGAGACTATCTACACTCCCTTCCCTAGGCTCATCATCCACCAAGTCCTTCTCTTTGGTGAATACTGATGCAAAGTACTCATTTAGTACCTCTCCCATTTCCTCTGGCTCCACACTTAGATTCCCTTCTCTGTCCTTGAGTGGGCCAACCCTTTCCCTAGTTACCCTCTTGCTCTTTATATACGTATAAAAAGCCTTGGGATTTTCCTTAATCCTATTTGCCAATGACTTTTCATGACCCCTTTTAGCCCTCCTAACTCCTTGCTTAAGTTCCTTCCTACTGTCTTTATATTCCACAAGGGATTTGTCTGTTCCTAGCCTTCCAGCCCTTACGAATGCTTCCTTTTTCTTTTTGACTAGACTTATCCTGAGACTGTGACCCTGTGTTCTAGACTCCCAATAAATTTGAGTGTTTACGAGTACCAGTCGATTTTCTGTGGCGTTGATTGGGTTTGTACTGGGATCTGGAACACGATGGTAATGTTGAGCGACTATCCAGGCCTGCTGCTCAGTTACTGCCTTTGAGCAAGAGGTTCAGCTGGTTCCTGAGGTCAGCTGGAAACTAATTATTGCTCATGTGGCTTTGGAAGGAAAAACAAAGACTTGCATTTCTCTAGCACCTTTCACAACCACTGGACACCCCAAAGGACATTACAGCCAATGAAATACTTTTTGTAGTGCTGTAAAGCAGGAAATGTATCGGCCAATTTGCACACAGCAAGCTCCCACAATCAGCAATGCAATAATGGCCAGAAAATCTGTTTTTGTGATGTTGACTGAGGAATAAATATTGGCCGGAGCACCGGGGAGAACATCCCTGCTCTACTCCAAAGTAGTGGCCATGGGATCTTTTACGTCTGACTGAGGAAGCAGGCGGGGCATTGGTGTAACGTGCCTTCCGAAAGACGGCATCCCCGACAGTGCAGCACTCCCTCAGTACTGCACTGGGAGAGTCAGCCTGAATTATGTATTCCAGTCTGTGGTATAGGAGGACAAGACAAATTCCCTCGATGATGTTGGTATAAGTGTCTGGGTCTGCAGCTTCTGGGGCTGGACTGTGTAGCTGCAATGGGACCATGTCACAGAATAGTGATAATAAGGGGTGTACACCGTAAGTCACCAATTTAAAGTGGTATTTCCTTTGTTTTCTTTTTTTAAAAAAACTCAATCTCAGTCATGAAAAAGCAACACAATCTGATGGTGTCTGAGTCTTTATAAATTTCCTTTTTGAAGATTTGTTCAGTTGTGATTTGTTATATTGTACAAAGTATCGCCATATTAAAGCTTTTTTAAATCAGTAAATGTTGCACATCTGACAGGACCCATGTTGAATCTTTCATCTTCTGCTAATTGGCAAAAGAGCCCGAGGGGAGATGAGAATTGTTGTTACGCAGCAACTTGTTTCTTATCATCTGCCGTGCAGGATGGTCTCGAATCAGGTTCAATAGTAACTTTCAAAAGGGAATTGGATAATTGTTTGGAAAGGGAGAGAAACTGCAATGCAATGGGGAACGAGCAAGGCGCATTTGGGCTAATTGGATAACTCTTTACAGCACAGGAATAATGGGCCAAACGGCCACCTTCTGGGCTGTATGATTCCCTGACCCTGCACATAGCATCATACGGCACTTAGGAGGCCATTCGGCCCATCGTGACTAGTGCCAGCTCTTTGGAAAGAGCTGCAGGTTACCTATCTATTGGAGAGCTTTGCTGAAAGTTGGTCCCGTTCTGAGCCCCATATCTCTGACGGCCGCATGTCCTGCTCTGAAGGTCCTGGATGTTCAGCGATTGGCCACGATGCTTTGTGCCCTCTGCTGACCTCAGAGGCTGAAGCTTGGCCAAGGACAATTGAGGTTTCTCATTAGCAATGTCCCAGGTTATAGATCTTTCTATTGTGGAAATTGAATTGTGCTGTTCTATTCTCCCTCTCTCTTCCCCACCTCCCTGCCCCGTCACGCTGCCCCATCACCCTACTAACCCATTCCCTTCACAGCCACGTCTTGCCCTGGTCACTGACCTTAGTTTGTTAACGGAGTCACTTGCGTTACTTCTTCAAATCCTTTTGGAAGCCCAGTTGTTCTGCTACGTGTCTTTTGCCCTGTCTATTTTGGATCTCTCCTCATCTGGGGTGAGGGAATGGAAATTGAGGTTGATTAGATCAGATCCAGCCCTTGAAGACAAGTTAGTTGTCATTAAATGGATTTTTTTTTTTTGTTGCAGGTAATCTTCCATTCTAACTTAGATTATTGATTTCATTACTTTTCCAGTGAATGAGGTCAGGACGTTGGGTCTCAGGTTGTCCGGTATTGTTCTATTGCTGTTACTGAATACGGGAACTTTTTTTTTTGCCTATTTTTACCCCTGTAGCATTTGACTCCCGAATTGACTAGTCAGTATCTCGCAAATCTCCATCCCTTGTCTTACGAAGTACTTCAGGATATCATTAGAGAATCTTACAGCACAAACAGACCATTTGGTCCATCTGTTCCGTGCTGGAATTCCTGCTCCACATGGGCCTCCTCCCACTCTACTTCATCTCACCCTATCAGCATATCCTTCTATTCCTTTCTCCCTCATGTGTTTATCCAGCTTCCCCTTAAATGCATCCATACTATTCTCCTCAATCACTCCCTGTGGTAGCGAGTTCCACATTTTTGCCACTGTCTGGGTAAGACATTTTCCTGAATTCCCCATTGGATTTATGAGTGACTCTTTTAATTTTATAGTTTTAGACCCCCCGACAGGTGGAATCATCATCTTTACGTCTACCCTATCAAATCCTTTCATAGTTTCAAAGACCTCCACCAGGTCACCTCCCTCCTCTGTTCTAGAAAGGAAGATCCCCAGCCTGTTCAGTCTTTCCTGATAGTTATATCCTCTCAGTTCTGGTATCATTCTTGTAAATCTTCTTCCATTATCATTCAGTCGCCCTTCTTGAATATAGAATAGAATCAGAGAATAGTTACAGTACAGAAGGAGGCCTTTCAGCCCATTGTGTCCATGCCAGCTCTCTACAAGGGCAACACATCTAGTCCCACACCTCCGCCTTTCCCCCGTAGCCCTGAAAATTGTTTCACTTCAGAGAATTATCGAATTCCCTGTCAAAAGCCCTATTGAATCTGCCTCCACCGCGCACTCAGGCAGTGCATTCCAGATCTTAACCTCTCGCTACGTAAAAATAACAGTTTTTCCTCATGTCACCATTGCTTCTTTTGCCATTCACCTTAAATCGGTGTCCTGTGGTTCTTGACCCTTCCACCAATGGGAACAGTTTCTCTCTATCTACTCTGTCCAGACCCCTCATGATTTTGAACATTGCTATCAAATCACCTCTCAACCTTCTCTTCTCCAAGGAGAACAGCCCCAGCTTCTCCAATCTATCCTCATAACTGAAGTTCCTCATCCCTGGAACCAATCTCGTATCTTTTCTGTACCCGCTCTAAAGCCTTCACATCCTTCGTAAAGTGCGGTGTCCAGAATTGGACACACTACTCCAGTTGGGGCCAAACCAGTGTTTTATTCATTTAACTTCCTTCCTTTGGTACTCTGTGCCCCTACTTAAAAAACCTTTTTTTTTTAATTCATTCATGGGATGTGGGCGTTGCTGGCCAGGCCAGCATTTATTGCCCATCCCTAATTGCCCTTGAGAAGGTGGTGGTGAGCTGCCTTCTTGAACCGCTGCAGTCCATTTGGGGTAGGTATACCCACAGTGCTGTTAGGAAGGGAGTTCCAGGATATTGACCCAGCGACAGTGAAGGAACAGCGATATAGTTCCAAGTCAGGATGGTGTGTGACTTGGACGGGAACTTGCAGGTGGTGGTGTTCCCATGTATTTGCTGCCCTTGTCCTTCTAGTTGGTAGAGGTCGCGGGTTTGGAAGGTGCTGTCTAAGGAGCCTTGGTGCATTGCTGCAGTGCATCTTATAGATGGTACACACTGCTGCCACTGTGCGTCGGTGGTGGAGGGAGTGAATGTTTGTAGATGGGGTGCCAATCAAGCGGGCTGCTTTGTCCTGGATGGTGTCGAGCTTCTTGAGTGTTGTTGGAGCTGCACCCATCCAGGCAAGTGGAGAGTATTCCATCACACTCCTGACTTGTGCCTTGTAGATGGTGGACAGGCTTTGGGGAGTCAGGAGGTGAGTTACTTGCCTCAGGATTCCTAGCCTCTGACCTGCTCTTGTAGCCACAGTATTTATATGGCTACTCCAGTTCAGTTTCTGGTCAATGGCTGCCCTCAGAATGTTGATAGTGGGGGATTCAGCGATGGTAATGCCGTTGAATGTCAAGGGGAGATGGTTAGATTCTCTCTTGTTGGAGATGGTCATTGCCTGGCACTTGTGTGGCGCGAATGTTACTTGCCACTTATCAGCCCAAGCCTGGATATTGTCCAGGTCTTGCTGCATTTCTACACGGACTGCTTCAGTATCTGAGGAGTCGCGAATAGTGCTGAACATTGTGCAATCATCCGCGAACATCCCCACTTCTGACTTTATGATTGAAGGAAGGTCATTGATAAAGCAGCTGAAGATGGTTGGGCCTAGGACACTACCCTGAGGAGCTCCTGCAGTGATGTCCTGGAGCTCAGATCATTGACCTCCAACAACCACAACCATCTTCCTTTGCACTAGGTATGACTCCAGCCAGCGGAGGGTTTTCCCCCTGATTCCCATTGACCTCAGTTTTGCTAGGGCTCCTTGATGCCATACTCTGTCAAATGCTGCCTTGATGTCAAGGGCAGTCACTCTCACCTCACCTCTTGAGTTCAGCTCTTTTGTCCATGTTTGGACCAAGGCTGTAATGAGGTCAGGAGCTGAGTGGCCCTGGCAGAACCCAAACTGAGCATCACTGAGCAGGTTATTGCTAAGCAAGTGCCGCTTGATGGCACTGTTGATGACACCTTCCATCACTTTACTGATGATTGAGAGCCTAGGATCCCATCTGCCTTTTTAACCACTTTCTCAACCTGCACAGCCTTCTTCAATGATTTGTACACATATACCCCCAGTTCCCTCTGCTACTGTACCCCCTTTAGAAGTGTACCCTTTATTTTATATTGCCTTTTCTCATTCTTCACATAAGAATTAATCACTTCAATAATTTCACACTTCTATATGGGGACTTCATTTTGCCTATTTTCAGTCAGTCAGGCCCCATGACATTTGATTCCCTCAAATGACTTGTCGGTTCCTCACAAATGTCCTGCCTACTCTTTCTAAGTCCCCCTGGGATATAGGTCAGGGTGTCCATGGGAATTTAATTGTTCTCAGCATACCTAGAATTTCATGAATGCCAAAGCATACGGCATGTTTCTTTTGATGGTCGGATGGTGTGTTCCGAGTAGTTGGAAGCCTCGGAGAATTAGCTATTTGGTATTCGATGGGCCGAATGGCCTCCTTCTGTGCTCCTCCGATTCTGGATTTTTGTGCATCCCTGATTTTCATCAACCACCATTGGTGGCCGTACCTTCAGTTACCTGGGTCCTAAGTTCTCGAGCTCCCTCGCTAAGCCTCTCCACCGCTCTACTTTTTAAGATGCTCCTTAAAACCTAGCTCTTTGACCAAGCTTTTAGTCACCTGTCTCTAATATCTCCTTTTGTGGCTCATTGTCAAATTTTGTTTGATAGTGCTCCTGTGAAGCTCCTTGGGACATTTTGCAATGTTAAAGATGCTGTATAAATGCAATTTGTTCTATATGTTTGTTCCACACATTGTTTTCAAAGGATGATCATTTATCCATGTATTGTGCTCCTGCCTCTCTCTCTCTTTCCACCCCCCCCCCACACTCTGCCCCCTCCCACACATTGTTACTGACCTCGACTATGCTCTTCCTGAAGTCTGCCTGAATCATCCCCTCAATTATTCCCTTTATTGGGACCTAAACATGGGAGCCAGGTACTAAAATCCCATCTCAAGGGCAAGTCCTCGCTAACTGGGACGGGGTGTTTCATAATGACCTCCTGAGGTGCATTGTAAAATGTTTTTAGATTTCTCAAACACATTTTGTTTTCTATGACGAGGATGTCCCTTTAAACCGACACAGTTTTACTGGGGGAAAAAATTGGTACCACCTTTCAAGATATCTCAAAGTGCCTCCTAGCCAATGAAACATCTACAGAAGTGCCATCGCTGTTGTAAAGTAGCGAAGCTCGTGAACCAGTCTGCGTCAATTGACTCTCCAAAGGAAATAGCCCAGTCTCCTGGTGAGAGCACTTTGACCCAGAAGCCTTGTGACTCCAGGTCGAGATGACAGCCGAGCTTTGTGCTTGCTGTATATACCCGGTGGGTGTCTGCAGACAGTGGGAGTTGTTACAGGTCTGTCCTGCCTTGCGGCTTTCTAAGTGACCACTAATGAATGCAATTGTTTTGGGATACATTCTACTGAGGAAACCTTTTTAGCAATATAATATTTTTGATTTTTATTCTCTACACATTGCTGTAATTTGTATGAACCAAGCAAAACCAACATTAAGTATAATAGAAGCAAAATACTGCGGATGCTGGAAACCTGCAACAAAAACAAGAAATGCTGGAATCACTCAGCAGGTCTGGCGGCATCTGTGGAAAGAGAAGCAGAGTTAACGTTTCGGGTCAGTTCCGAGGAAGGGTCACTGACCCGAAACGTTAACTCTGCTTCTCTTTCCACCGATGCTGCCAGACCTGCTAAGTGGTTCCAGCATTTCTTGTTTTTGATTAAGTATAATAGTGTAGGGTTCCAATGGTTACTATTTTAT
>NC_090402.1:8195578-8443078 GCF_036365525.1 Heterodontus francisci | reverse complement strand
GATACAGTGCAACTACTGCACAGAGGCGTGAAGATTAAGTGCTTACACATGGCCTGGTTTCCAAACATTCTATGTGCCTTGATCATAAATAATTTTATGAGCCCAGACCAGCGCAACTGTGTCATTTCTAGACTTTTGTCCTGGTCCAGTCCGATAAATCATCGGAATAAGAGGAGGCCTTTCAGCCCCTCAAGTTCATTCTGCCATTCAATCAGAACATGGCTGATCTGTACCTCAAACTCCAGTTACCTGCCTTTGCTGCATATCCCTTAATCCCCTTACCCAATTAAAATCTATCAATCTCAGTCTTGTAAGATTCAATTGACCCTCAATATCCACAGTTTACTAGGGGTGAAAGTTCCAGATCAGTCCTTTGTGTAAAAAGATGCTTCTAGATCTCTCTCCTGAATGGCCTGTCTGTCATTTTAATGTTGTTCCCCCTTGCTCTGGACTCCCGGACCAGAGGAAATAGCATCAACTCTATTCATGACCCATTTTAAATCATTTTAAACATCTTGATCAGATTGCCCCTCAACCTTCTCAACTCAAGGGAATACAGGTTCATACAATCTGTCCTCGTAATTTAACCCTTTAGCCTCAGTATCAATAGGGAGAACCTGCACTGCACCCCGTCCGATCGGGTGGGGATAGTAACTCGATATTGCTTTGAGGGTTTTATTTCAAATGCTTCCTCCTTGTGTTAGATGTTTAAGCCATTTTTACCATCCTTGTTACAAGGTAACATTCCCACAGCAGTCCTGCCAATTGCTGTCTTCGTAGATCTTCTATAGAGTCTATACACTGTGTGGAACCTCTGTTAGACTTGCTTTCGATCTACATCGCACAAGTCGTCTTCCACCCCTCTTCATCTCACTCTATCAGCCTATCCTTCTATTCCTCTCTCCCTCATGTGTTTATCCAGCTTCCCCTCAAATTCATTAATACTATTCACCTCAACTACTCACTGTGGTAGTGAGTTCCACTCTCTGGGTAAAGAGGTTTCTCCTGAATTCCCTATTGGATTTATTAGTGACTATCTTACATTGATGGCCCCTAGTTCTGGTCTCTCCTACATATGAAAATATCTTCTCCCCACCTACCCTATCAAATCCCTTCATCATTTAAAAGACCTCTTGGAGAGAAGCTCCCCGCCCTGTTCAGTCTTTCCTGTTCGGTTTACCCTCTCAGATCGTCCTTTCAAAACTTTTTTTTTTTTGCACTTTTTCCAGTGCCTCTTTTTACTTAGTAATGGAGGCAGAACTGTGATCAGTTCGAAACGTGGTCTAACCAAGATTCCATACAAGTTTAACATAAACTCTCCTTTTCAATTCTATTCCTACATGTAAAATATTAGATAGAAACTACAACACAGAAATGGGCCATTCAGCCCAACTAGTCCATACTAGTCTTTAACCTCCACACCAGCAGCAGTCCTGCTCCGAGGTGTCTGCCCTATTCCTGTAGCCCATTTCTCCTTCATCCACCTGTCTAACCTCTTTAATGTTGATCTCTGCTTCAATCACTAAGTGCATTCCACAGCCTCACAACCCTTGAGTAAAATGGTTCCTCCTGATCTCTGTCCCAAATCTTGCATTTAATCTTATATCACTGTCTCCTCATTCTAGATCCCCTCAATCACTGGAACCAGTTTCTCACTGTCCTGTCCCGTCCTGTTATAATTTTAAACATCTCCATCAAAACAGCTACAGTTGAGAGGGGAACGTCAGCTGGGGTTCCCTCTACTGAGATATTCTGACTTCTTGTGAAGTGTAAAATCTGACTTTCTATTTGGATCCTGCGTGCAGCAGCCTTGAATACCGACACATCCCGTCAGGGTTACCGATGAAGGGTCACTGACCTGAAACGTTAACTCTGCTTCTCTCTCCACAGATGCTGCCAGACCTGCTGAGTATTTCCAGCACTTACTTGTTTTTATTACTGCACAAAACTGCGGTTTGTGGAGAGACTAGAGAAACCGGGAGTGCCTCCTTAGGAGCAGAGAAGGTGTTAGGACCAGGTGAGAAAGGTCTACGGCTCCCTCTCAGCCTTCACCTGGTTTAATTTTAAACACACCCGTGTTTTTAGCTCCCCCTTGGTGAATCCTTGTTCACTGCTTTTCAATTATAAGGCAAAGAAACCAGCACAAACAGGTTTGTAAACTTAAACTCTAATTCGGTTGACGCCTACAGATTCACGACACGCCCATGCTAGCAAGCATATGCGATACACACATGCAAATAGAGACAGAAAAGAGCAGAAGAAAAGTAAAGTGGAAAAGTTTGAGGCAATATCTGAAGCGGTTTCGTTACGGTTCTTCAAGCTCACTGGAGAGTCCTTGATTGTAGGTAGATCTTGCTTTTCGCTGGGGCCCAGTATTCTTCTTAAACCTTGTTCGCTGTAGGAGACTTCTCTCTTGGGGTTCATGTTCGGTTGTGGGTAAAATGTTGGAAAGGGTTATAAGAGATAGGATTTATAATCATCTTGAAAAGAATAAGTTCATTTGCGATAGTCAGCATGGTTTTGTGAAAGGTAGGTCGTGCCTCACAAACCTTATTGAGTTTTTCGAGAAGGTGACCAAACAGGTGGATGAGGGTAAAGCCGTGGATGTGGTGTATATGGATTTCAGTAAGGCGTTTGATAAGGTTCCCCACGGTAGGCTATTGCAGAAAATACGGGTGTTGAAGGTGATTTAGAGCTTTGGATCAGAAATTGGCTAGCTGAAAGAAGACAGAGGGTGGTGGTTGATGGCAAATGTTCATCCTGGAGTTTAGTTACTAGTGGTGTACCGCAAGGTTCTGTTTTGGGGCCACTGCTGTTTGTCATTTTTATAAATGACCTGGATGAAGGTGTAGAAGGGTGGGTTAGTAAATTTGCGGATGACACGAAGGTCGGTGGAGTTGTGGATAGTGCCGAAGGATGTTGTAGGGTACAGAGGGACATAGATAGGCTGCAGAGCTGGGCTGAGAGATGGCAAATGGAGTTTAATGCGGAGAAGTGTGAGGTGATTCACTTTGGAAGGAGTAACAGCAATGCAGAGTACTGGGCTAATGGGAAGATTCTTGGTAGTGTAGATGAGCAGAGAGATCTTGGTGTCCAGGTACATAAATCCCTGAAAGTTGCTACCCAGGTTAATAGGGCTGTTAAGAAGGTATATGGTGTGTTAGCTTTTATTAGTAGGGGGGTCGAGTTTCGGAGCCACGAGGTCATGATGCAGCTGTACAAAACTCTGGTGAGGCCGCACCTTGAGTATTGCGTGCAGTTCTGGTCACCGCATTATAGGAAGGATGTGGAAGCTTTGGAAAGGGTGCAGAGGAGATTTACTAGGATGTTGCCTGGTATGGAAGGAAGGTCTTACGAGGAAAGGCTGAGGGACTTGGGGTTGTTTTCGTTAGAGAGAAGGAGGAGGAGAGGTGACTTAATAGAGACATACAAGATAATCAGAGGGTTAGATAGGGTGGATAGTGAGAGTCTTTTTCCTCGGATGATGATGGCAAACACGAGGGGACATAGCTTTAAGTTGAGGGGTGAAAGATATAGGACAGATGTCAGAGGTAGTTTCTTTACGCAGAGAGTAGTAGGGGCGTGGAACGCCCTGCCTGCAACAGTAGTAGACTCGCCAACTTTAAGGGCATTTAAGTGGTCATTGGATAGACATATGGATGAAAATGGAATAGTGTAGGTCAGATGATCGGCGCAACATCGAGGGCCGAAGGGCCTGTACTGCGCTGTAATGTTCTAATTCTAATGTGTCTTCAGTGGATTCAGAGGCTTGTGAGAAAGAGATGGGAGCAGGCAGGAAGGAGATCTTCTCAGTCCAGGAATAAATTGTCTTTGAGTTCAAACACTCTGATTCTAGTTCAAAAGACCCTGGAACAGCCAGTTAGTCATGTGACTAGCTGGTCTAACCAGTCCTGGATTGTATCACCTTAGCAGCCTCTGGAATGCTCCTCTTACACACAATACCTGGTGATCAAGGTCCATTGTGGGTTGAATGTGTCAGGGAATGGTCCTTTGTGCTTCCAAGCAATTTCTGTTAATATGCAAATGTATTTTTCTAGCCACGGCTGATCTGTTTAACAAGTCATTTTCTCGCTCCAGCAGCAGTTTAAAATCAATGTTCATGAGAGAATTAATGTGCCTCATTCTTGGCAGGTGGGGTCCTAACGTGACAGAAGGTTAAGGAGAAAGTTGAGAGGTGTTCAAAATCATGAAGGTTTTGGTAGAGCAAATAAAGAGAAGCAGTTTGCGCTGGCAGGAGGGTTGGTATCCAGAGAACACCAGTTTAATGTGATTGGTAAAAGGAACCGTGGGGAAAGATGAGAAGTTTTTTGTTACACGGTGAGTTGTTGTGATCTGGAACGCGCTGCCTGAAAGGGCGGTGGAAGCAAATTCAATAGTAACTTTCAAAAGGGAGTTGGATAGATAGTTACAGGGAAACAAATTGCAGGGCTATGGGGAAAGAGCAGGGGAGTGGGACTAATTAGAGAGCTCTATCAAAGAGACAGTAGGAGGGATGTGAGGGAGAACCTTTTTTACGCAGCGAGTGGTAATGACCTGGAACGCGCTGCCTATGAGGGTGGTGGAAGCAGAGACGATGAATGGTTTGAAAAGGAAATTGGATAGGCACTTGAGGGAAATAAACTTGCGGAGCTACAGGGATAGAGCAAGGGAATGGGACTGATTGGATTGCTCTACGGTGAGCCAGCATGGACTAGATGGGCCAAATGGGCACCTTGTGTGCCATACTGACTCTGTCAAGCATGAAGGCCAAATGGACACCACCTTTGCTGTATCGATCAGATTGTGGACTGTCTTGTGTAGAGGGGATGTGGTTAACTCCTCAATTTGAGGAGTGTTATCAAGCATTGGGGAGTGGGGGAGGGTGTTGAACAGTTTTGTGTGATGTCTGGGGGGGGTAAGGTTGTGTGGGGGGTTTAGGGGCAATACTCTCCAAGTATGAAGCAGGTTAACAAACTGGGGCTAATTCTGTTCCTTTACTCACTCCAGGTGCTCGAATTGAAGAATTCCTTTATGAAAAGCTTGACCGCAAGATTCCCTCACGGATCACCAATGGCGAGCTGTTAGGACAGTACATGATCGATGCAGCCAGTGAGTTTGGACCAGGGACCCCTTATGGTGAGATCTCAAAGCCAATTAGTATAAAAAATAAATATAGCAGTCAAGAACCGCCTTGAATAGCTTATCAATGTTGAAGTGTCAGCTGTGGCTCAGTAGATTGCACTCTCACCTCTATGGGTTCAAATCCCACTCCAAGACTTGAGGACAAAAATCTAGGCTGACCCTCCAGTGTAGCACTGAGGGAGTGCTGCACAGTCAGAGGTTCTGTGTTTTCGATGTGATGTTAAACCGAGGCGTCATCTGCCCCCTCAGGTGGATGTAAAAGCTCCCATGGCACTATTTCGAAGAGGAGTAGGGGAGTTCAGGGTCATTGGCACCTGGTGTTCAGGGTCAATAATTATCCCTCAACCAACATCACAAAAAACAGATTATCTGGTCATTATGACATTGCTGTTTGTGGGAGCTTGCTGTGTGCAAATTGGCTGCCCTATTTCCAACATGACAACAATGATGACACTTCAAAACAATACTTCATTGGCTGTAACGCACTTTGGGACATCCTGAGGTCATGAAAGGCGCTATATAAATGCAAGTCTTTTTTCTTTTTTGAAAGTAAAAAGAAAGATTTGCATTTATATAGCGCCTTTCATTGCCCCAAATTGCTTTACAACCAATGAAACATGGTTATGAAGCATCATCACTATTGTCATGGTGGAAACCTGGCAGCCAATTTATGCACAGCAAGCTCCCATAAACAGATAATGTTCAGATCACCTGTTTTTCAGGGATAAATATTGGCCTGGAATACACAGCGAATGCCCACACAGTTTGTTGAAATAGCACTGTTGTATCTTTGACAAGAGGAGGCATGTGGGGCCTCGGTTTAACATCTCATCGGAAGGATGGCACCTCCTACAGTGCTGCACTCCCTCAGTACTGCACCACGAACTGGATTGTCTGCTGGTGTCTCTGAAGTGGGACTTGAATATCCAATGTTCTGACTCGGAGATGAGAGTGCCTCCCACAGAGGCACAGCTGACACCACTATCTGAAATAACTTTCCAAATGAATCAGTGCTCCCAGTACAGCAAACAGTGTGTACATTAAATTATCAAGACAGGCTGAATAAACTAGGCTTGTATTCTCTTGAGTATAGAAGATTAAAGGGAGATCTAATTGAAGAGATTTAAGGGAATGAAATAAGTTGACAGAAACTATTTCCTCTGACGGGGTAAGTCCAGAACAAGGGGGCAAAACCTTAAAGTTTGAGCCAGGCCGTTCAGGGGTGATGTCAGGAAGCACCCCTTCACACAAAGGGGAGTGGGAATCTGGAACTCTCTCCACCCAAAGAATTTGTTGAGGCTGGGGGGCAATTGAAAATTTAAAAACTGAGATTGACAGATTTTTGTTAGATCAGGATATCAAGGTGAATAGACAGAGTTGAGTTTCTGATCAGTCATGCTTGGACTAAATGGCCCTCTTCCTATTCCAATGTGTACGTGTGTGTGTCCATATGTTACTGTTAACACCTACAAGGTCTTGCTGCAGTGACGTAATTGTCACAGACAGTGAACTGGAGGTGTGAGTGTGAGCAAGCGTGCTCCGGATTATGATTCCAACTGGCTTCAGGCACAAATACCCGATGTGGAATATGGCGCCCGCAGAGTGTCTATTTTTTGACAATTGGGAGCAATCCCACTCAGACCTTGACTCAATCCCAGGGCCTCTTGAGCAGATTGGAAATGGTAAACAACTGATTTTAAATGAGCCAGCTCTGGCCGTCTGCGGAGAACTCTTCCACTATTCGAGCCTGGCAGTAGTCCAGCCCTTGTTGTTCAGCTTTGGATTCTAGCATTTATTAACATTCTTCTCAAGCAACTAATTAGTTTACAGCCCCATTTTACAAATTGAATAATGTCATTAGGTATGCTATAATCTCTGACTCATTAACCTCTCCGATAGTGTACAGCAGTATGTTACTCTCTGCTGAGCAACTTTTCTTATAGTCATAGAGTCATACAGCACAGAAACAGGCCCTTCGGCCCATCGTGTCTGTGCCAGCCATCAAGCCTATCTATTCTAATCCCATTTTCCAGCACTTGGCCAGTAGCCTTGTATGCTATGGCGTTTCAAGTGCTCATCTAAATACTTCTTCAATGTTGTGAGGGTTCCTGCCTCTACCACCTCTTCAGGCAGTGTGTTCCAGATTCCAACCACCCTCTGGGTGAAAAGTTTTTTTTCCTCAAATCCCCTCTAAACCTCCTGCCCCTTACCTTAAATCAATGCCTCCTGGTTATTGACACCTCCGCTAAGGGAAAAAGTTTCTTCCTATCTACCCTATCTATGCCCCTCATAATTTTGTATACCTCAATCAGGTCCCCCCTCAGCCTTCTCTGCTCTAAGGTAAACAACCCTAGCCTTCTCAGTCTCTCTTCGTAGCTGAAATGCTGCAGCCCAGGCAACATCCTGGTGAATCTCCTCTGCACCCTCTCCAGTGCAATCACATCCTTCCTATAGTGTGGTGCCCAGAACTGTACACAGTACTCCAGCTGTGGCCTAACTAATGTTCTATACAGCTCCATCATACCCTCCCTGCTCTTAGATTCTATGCCTCAGCTAATAAAGGCAAGTATCTAATATGCCTTCCTAACCATCTATCTACCTGTGCTGCTGCCTTCAGTGATCTATGGACAAGTACACCAAGGTCCCTCTGACCTTCTGTACTTCCTAGGGTTCTACCATTCATTGTATATTCCCTTGCCTTGTTAGTCCTCCCAAAGTACATCACCTCACACTTCTCAGGATTAAATTCCATTTGCCACTGCTCCGCCCATCTTACCAGCCAATCTTTGTGTCATCTGCGAACTTACTGATCATACCTCCCATATTCACGTCTAAATCATTAATGTACACTACAAACAGCAAGGGTCCCAGCACCGATCCCTGCAGTACACCACTCGTCACAGGCTTCCAGTCGCAAAAACAACCCTCGACCATTACCCTCTGCCTTCTGCCACGAAGCCAATTTTGGATCCAATTTGCCAAATTATCCTGGATCCAATGGGCTCTTACCTTCTTAACCAATCTCCCATGCAGGACCTTATCAAAAGTCTTACTGAAGTCCATGTAGACTACATCAACTGCTTTACCCTCATCTACACACCTAGTCACCTCCTCGAAAAAATTCAATCAAATTTGTTAGACATGATCTCCCCCTGACAAAGCCATGCTGACTATCCCTGATTAATCCCTGCTTCTCCAAGGGGAGATTAATCCCGTCCCTCAGAATTTTTTCCAATAGTTTCCCTACCACTGATGTTGGATTCACTGGCCTGTAATTACCTGGTTTATCCCTGCTATCCTTCTTGAACAATGGTACCACATTTGCTGTCCTCTAGTCCTCTGGTACCTCTCCTGTGGCCAGAGATGATCTGAAAATTTGTGTCCGAGCCCCTGCTATCTCCTCCCTTGCCTCACATAGCAGCCTGGGATACATCTCATCTGGGCCTGGGGATTTATCCACTTTTAAGCCTGCTAAGACCACTAATACCTCCTCCCTTGCAATGCTAATTTGTTCAAGTATATCACAATCCCCCTCCCTGATCGCTACACCTACACCGTCCTTCTCCACAGTGAAAACAGATGAAAAGTAATCATTTAAAATCTCACCTATGTCCTCAGGCTCCACATGCATATTGCCACTTTGGTCCCTAATTGGCCCTACTCTTTCCCTGGTTATCCTCTTGCCCTTAATATACTTATAAAAAGCCTTGGAATGTTCCTTTATCTTGCCCACCAGTGTTTTTCATGCCCCCTCTTTGCTCTCCTAATTACTTTTTAGAATACCCCCCTATACTTTCTATACTCCTCTAGGGCCTCCGCTGTTTCCAGCACTCTGAATCTGCCATAAGCCTCTTTTCTTCCTTATCCAATCCTCTATATCCTTGACATTCAGAGTTCCCTGGACTTATTGGTCTTACCCTTCACCTTTACGGGAATATGTTGGCCCTGAACTCTCACTATTTCCTTTTTGAGTGACTCCTTCCTCGTGTCTCTGGAGAACTGGAAGCCTGTTAATAAACCAGACTGACTGCAGCCTTTTCCAAGTTTCAAGTGTGATTCTTTGCAACATCTGGCAACCAGAAACACCATAAAGCCGAAACACATTTCCAATGTGTCTGCACCCCAAAATATTTCCTTATTGCTGCAACACAGGAAAACTTGATTTGCTTGCTCTCTGGTGTCTGCAAGCACTGATTGAGTGTGTCGGCCTGGCTATTTGGCTCTGGGAGGCATTTCCAATGAGCCTGGCACTCTCCATGTCCATGGATGCTCCCATTCCAGCAGAGGTTGAGGGTGGGGGGGTCTACCTCATCCTTTAATGCTGCTTGCACAGGAGCAGTTATAACAGCTGTCCTCCACTCACCCACATCTTATTTTTTAATTCTTTCATGGGATGTGTGTGTCCCTGGCAAGGCCAGCATTTGTTACTCATCCCTAATTGCCTTTGAACTGAGCTTGCTAGGCCATTTCAATGACATTTAAGAGTCGACCACATGGCTGTCGGTCTGGAGTCACATGTAGGCCGGACCGGGTAAGGACGACACTAATATAAAAGCAAAATACTGCAGATGCTGGGAATCTGAAGTAAAAACAGAAAGTGCTGGAAATACGCAGCAGCTCAGGCAGCTTCTGTGGAGAGAGAAACCGAGTTAACTGATAGAAGGTCACACGCCTGAAACGTTAACTTTCTGTTTTTATTTTGGGTAAGGATGACCGATTTCCTTCCCTACAGGGCATTAGTGAACCAGATAGGTTTTTACCACAATCATTGAAGTTTCATGGCACCATTAATGAGTCTAGCTTTCAATTCCAGATTTTGTTTTGATTAATTTAAATTTATTAATTAATTGAATTTAAATTTCACCAGCTGCCATGGTGGGATTTGAACCCGTGTCCCCAGGGCATTAGCCTGGGCTTCTGGATTACTAGTCCAGTGACATTACCACTACACCACTGTCTCCACGATGCCACCTCCCACCCACTGATCCCGTGTTGGTTAAGGGATGTAAAAGCTCCCACTCGTTGCCTTCCACCTGAGAGGACAGACGGGGCCTTCTATTTAAGGTCTCACCTGGAAGACGGCACCCCCAACAGTGTAGCACTCCCTCAGTACTGCACTGGGAGAGTCAGCCTGGATTATTATCCTCAGTGGGACTTGAACCTGCGATCTTCTGACCCAGATGCCCACTGAGCCACGGCTAACACCGTATACGTGTGGCCTTAAGTGCATGGTGGCCCTTTAATTTTCCCAGGTGCCTTGCACTTCATGGATGTTGGCAGATAAAGCTGATCCATGTGCGGGTACTGTGATTGGTTGGATGGGGTTGAGATATAGACCGATTATATAAAATGGTGTTTCTATTTTGTGTTTTTTTACCTACAGCAAATCTGCCTCCTGGCAGCAAAGCTCTCCTCAGCGCTAGCAGCTCTGTGGGAGTCTGTAATTTGCTCGTGAGTGCAGCTGCTGAGGGAAGGTGTTGCAGTGAATGTGGGCACTGCTGGCACATGGGCTGGGGTGATGGGGGAGGGGGTGTCCAGACCTGTTAGACCGATGGTCATTGGCAGCGTTCCTGCCAAGCTTCGTGTGTGTGCATCCACGCAACAACCTGGAAGGTTCCGTGCAGGCCTTGTTCTGTGTTAAATAACATGCGTGTAAAAAGAAAAGGTACCACATATTGGGAAAACTGGCCAGACGCAACAAATGACATTTTAGGGGGGAGCATTGGTCACTGGGGTAGGGGTCGGGGGTCAATGGGCCACGAGCCAGAGTTCATCTCCAATGACATTCAGCAAACTGAATTGTAACCCAGGAAAGGGTTGATAATTACAGACTGTGATTTCACAGCAGGGGGATAGAATTCTTAATTGTCCTGCCTAAGTAAAATAAAAATTAAATCTGTGGAAATGAAAGGGAATGTTCTGTGCAGAAAGACCTGTAATTCTCTTTTTTTTTGAGCGCCTACGTTCTGTATTATTTTGTTTTGCTCTTTTTCTTTCGCTAGATATTTAAAGTCATGGATAGAATATAATGGGTTTTGATTTATAAAACCTTTTACCTACTTTCTGGCTGCAGATCGTTGAGACGGCTCCTCAGGAACACTTTAATAATGAACTGTCGTAATAATTTAGACTAGAGACAGGTTGCTGGAAACTGCGTGTAGCTGTCGGATTAGAAATGTATTGTAGATACAGAAAATATCAAAGTGTGTTACATCCCCTCTCTCCCACTCTCTCCTCCACTCCCCCTCTCTCTTCCCTCCTTCTCCCCCCTCCTTATCCCCTGCTTTCTGCCTTCTCCCTCTCTCTATTCCCCCTTTCCTTCTCTCCATTTCCCCCCCCCCCTTTCCTTCTCTCCTTCCCCCTGACCCCCCCCCCCAAAACCCTTTCCTCCCCTCCCCCTCCTCCTCTCCCAATATTTGCTTTCTCAGTGTGAAGGTGTGCTTAGCAGGGCCAGGCCCTGGCGGGGAGAGGGGCAGAGACACAGTAGCCTTCCTTCCTCCTGTGTGTGCCTCCGCAGCCACTGTACAGCGGCAGTGAGGGAAGTTCGGCGGTGGCCAAGGGGGGGTGTGGCCCATGATGCAACATTTTAATTTGCAAGGCCTCTCTTCCCCCCCCGACAGCTATGACAACAAACTGCCTTTCCACGGCTGATTAATGTCTTACACCCTTTGCGTGAAGAAGTGTTTCCTAATTTCACTGCTGAAAGGTCTGGCTCTAATTTTTAGACTCCACCCTGTAGACCTGGACTCCCCAACCAGTGGAAATAGTTTCTCTCTATCTACCCTATTTGTTCCCCTTAATATCTTGAAAACTAATTAAATCACCCCTTACCCTTCTAAATTCCAGGGAATACAGCCCTAGTTTGTGTAATCTCTCCTCCTTGGAGTTCTGGTAAATCTATGCTGCACACCCTCCGAGGCCAATATATCCTTCTTAAAATAAAAGCAAATGGGTAAGCCATTTAGGACTGAGCTGAGGAGAGATTTCTTCACCCAGAGAGTGATGAACCTGTGGAATTCTCAACAGAAAGCAATCGTGGCCATTAAATATATTCAAGAAAGAGTTGGATATAGTTCCTAGGGCTAATGGGATCAAGGGATACGGGGAAAGAGCGGGAACAGCTTACTGAGTTTGGACCATCAGCCATGATCGTATTGAATGGCGGAGCAGACTCGAAGGGCCGAATGGCCTACTCCTGCTGCTATTTTTCTATGTTTCTAAACTACTGCAGATGCTGGAAATCTGAAATATAAATAAAGTACTGGACCCAATGGGCTGAATGGCCTTCTCCTGTGCTGTAAATGACTCTCTGAGTCCAAATACTCAGCAGGTCTGGCCAGCATCGGTGGAGAGAGAAGCAGAGTTAACATTTCAGGTCGATGACCTTTCATCAGAACTGGCAAAGGTTAGAAATGTAATAGGTTTTGAGCAAGTGAGGGGGGAGCGGAGGAAGAGCAAAATGGAAAGTGTGTGATAGGAGAGACTAAATGACAAAGATGTCATGGAAGAAAAGGCAAAAGGAGTGGTAATAGTTGTAGTAAAAGACAAAACATTTGTCCAGAGAGAATCAGCCCAACAATTTAAGACCATGACTGCCATTTGGATTGTTTTGCCTGTCCTTAAACTAGTTTTTCATGTTTTTGCTTTTGGACACAGCTGTTCATTATTCTGCCATTCACGCTCTCCCCAAGTCATTTTGGACTTGCACTGTTTCGAGCTTTTCACCATTCAGAATGAACCCTTTTCTATTCTCTTTTGGTCCAAAGTGCCCGACCTCATATTTACCTACATTTGAAATCTATTTGCCACGGTTTTGCCCATTCATTTAATCTACCAATATCTCTTTGTAATTTTGTAATGCGGGAATTGGGCTTCCTGTTGAAGAACTAATATTTACACAGACATGAACCGAATGGCCTCCTTCTGTGCTGTAATCTCTGACTGTAGACTGTATGAGCAAGCTTGTAGCTAGAGTAAATTCCAGTCCGACTACATTTGTTATTGGAAATAAGATAAATTGAGATGACAGCTGAGTTTCCCCAGGAAGTAGGCATTGCAGGTAAAAGGGAATGTTTATTTCTTAGTCGGTCTTGTGTTTAAACACGTGACGGTGGTTGTGTTACACTATGAGGACCAGGATAAACGGCAGAGGCTCCGAGCTGGACATGTGACCGTAACCCCTTCAATGTCACTGTCCCGCTAAATCAGTGGTGCTGCATTTAGCTTTTGTGTGAGTGTTTTGTTTTCTGTTGTAACTAATGCTTTGTCTGTAATAACGAGTTGGTGTCGGAACTGGCCAGACATGAACATCAAAAATGGGAATGATCGATCTTGCTGTGACTCAGGTGAGTTCCTCAACCGGATGAGACTGAATGGATTCGAACCTATCCCTCCTCACATACACCCACGCAAACTACTTCTCTCATTCTGCTCCGCTGAGGCTGCCAATTCATAGAATCATAGAATTATTACAGCACAAAATGAGGCCATTCAGCCCGTTGTGTCTGTGCTGGCTCTCTGCAAGAGCAACTCGGCTAGTCCCACTCCCCACCCCCGCCCTTTCCCAGTAGCCCTGCAAATTTTTTCTCTTCATATAATTATCCAGTTTCCTTTTGAAAGCCTCGATTGAATCTGTCTCCACTACACACTCAGGCGGAGCATTCCAGGTCCTAACCACTCGCTGTGTATAAAGGTTTTTCCTCATGTCACCTCTAGTTCTTTTGCCAATCACCTTAAATCAGTGCCCTCTGGTTACCGATCTTTCCGCCAATGGGTCATTCAAGATAATTTTTTAAATGGTATCTGTTGGTCAGTGTATGTACACACAGTCCGTATCAGTGCAGGACAGTGCACGTCATGTGTGCGTTTGTGCCTGTGCTTCTTCCCTGCCCCCCTCTCAAGTTGAATCTGCCATATAATCAAGGCAATTCAAGTCCATTAACTTGTAGATAATAACCTGGATTATAAACACGGGCACCAGCCCCTGGCATGAGTGGCACAATCAGCACTGTTCACAGAAGCTTTATTTGAAGCCTGATGTCTCTTACTGCAGCAACATCGTCACACACAAGCAGTGACCTCTCGGGCTGGCGATTAGAAAACCAGACCCTAAAGAAAAAAATTCAGCTCAGAACATCCTCTTGTGTGGTTCTAACAGGAGATTATCCTTTTTTGAGAGTTTTATTCATTTATCAACACCCACAGTTGTAGGCAATTGTGACTTTAAATGTTTGTATGCATGTAAATCGTACAGTGATACAGCACAGAAAGAAGCCATTCGGCCCATCATGTTCTGTGCCAGCTCTTTGAAAGAGCTAGTCGATTAGTCCTGTTTCCCCCTTCCCCTCCCTGCTTTTTCCCCATAGTCCTGTAGATATCTCCATTGCAAGCATTTAGCCAATTCCTATTTGAGATCTAACATTTAAGAAGCATTTAGATTAGCACTTGAAATATCATAGCATACAAGGCTACGGGCCGAGTGCTGGAAAATGGGATGAGGACGGGCTTGATGGCTGGCGCAGATGCGATGGGCCGAAGGGCCTGTTTCTGTGCTGTATAACTCTATGAAAGTTACTAGTGCTTGTACTCCCTGTTCAGGCAGCACATTCCAGATCACCACTACTCGCTGTGTAAAATAATTCTCCTCATCTCCCCTTTGATTCTTCGCCAATTATCATAAATCTTGTGTCCTCTGGTTACTGACCCTCCTGCCAGTTTCTTCCTATTAACTCTATCAAAAGCCCTCATGTATATATTATTGATGGATTGAGCAGTATTGTGTGAATTGATGACATGTGGGAGGATTTAATAGCTACCATTTTATTTTTTAGCTAACAAAACATAAGGGAAATCCCTAAGGCACAGTTATAGAACAAGGCTCTGCACTATCCGCCACAGCACAGTGTCTGCCAAATTTCATAGCTATTAACTTCAAGTGTTTCGTTAAGCCCAGTTGAGTTAATTTTCATTTTCCTGACGGGACTTTGGCAATAACACAGAGAGAGAGAGAGAGAAACTGTACTTTGTTTCACATTTTTTATTCACTATAAAAATTAATTCCCCATTCTCCCCTCTTACCCAGTCTCACTCTGCATTGCCTAGTGTCTGGCCAAGATGGGTGCAGCTTGGGTCTGAGTGACACCGGAACAGGGGCGGGGGAGAGCAGGATTTTCCCCACGGGTTTCTGAACCCCGCTGTCAGGCTCTAATGGGGGTCCGAAGCCCACGCTCTGTGGGGAACAGTCGCTCATTGTGATTTTTCCCCAGAGTGGTCAATTGATGGCTTGAAGCTGGAGGACCAGTCCGAGGTCTTCCAGCATGAAAGCAGCAGCTAGATGCCATGGCAGGTAAGTGAGGGAGAGGGTGCTTCAAAATAGAGGTGGCCTCTCTCCAACTTCTTCAAATTTAAAATAAAAAGTCGATTCAGCAGCCTGGCCACCACTGGGCAGGGGTCGGGGTGGGTGATGGCGCGAGGGGAAAACCTCTGCATAGGGCGGCCTGCAGCTCCTGCTGCACGCAGGCAGGGAAGGCCTCGAAGCCTGCCTGAGTACAGGCTCCCTGGTGTGTCCTGGCAGCTAAATTGTCCCCCACCTGGAAGTTGACTGGAAAATCAACTACAACATGCATTTATAACCAGTAAAATGTGACAGGACACATGAGGCATAAAGGGAGCCAAGAGAGCTATTGGGCCCAGTCACCAACAACTTACTCAAAGAGATGAGGTTTAAAAGCTGTAAATGGGGAGAGGGAGGTGGAAGGATTTAGGGAGGAGAATTCCAAAGAGTGGGATCGAGACGGCTGAAGGTTTGACCATTGATGATTGGACAAAGGGACGGAAGGTTGGACATGAGGCTGGAGGGAGTGATTGAGAGTCTGGGAAGGGGGAGGTTTGAGGGGATTGGAGTAGATTACAGATGTGGACAGATGTGTTCATGAATAGATTTTAAACTTGAGGCATTAGGATACCAGAAGCCAGTGTAGGTCAATGAAGACAGCGATGATAAATAAGTAGGACAGGATATGGACAGCACAAAAATATCGGATGAGTTGACGGTAGCAGATGAAAACCCAACCACCAGAGCTTTTGAATAGTCAAATATGGAGGCGTCCCATGTCCTGATTCGGAGCTGTCAGAGTATGTGTGTCATCAATGTGGGATCTGTCTGGTGGGTGTGTTGTTGATGTGGATCGGTTTGAGTAATACTGGTGTTTTGTCTGTTCCTTATGTAGTTGAAAAGGAAATTTCAGATCTGTTTTGATTTTTCTTTTGAGTCTCCCTCTCCGCCTTTCGCATCCACTGTCCCTTTGATTTGATTTTGATTTTTTGATTTGATTTAGAGATACAGCACTGCAACAGGCCCTTCGGCCCACCAAGTCTGTGCCGACCATTAACCACCCATTTATACTAATCCTACACTAATCCCATATTCCTACCACATCCTCACCTGTCCCTATACTCCCCTACCACCTACCTATACTAGGGGCAATTGCTAATGGCCAATTTACCTATCAACCTGCAAGTCTTTTGGCATGTGGGAGGAAACCGGAGCACCCGGAGGAAACCCACGCAGACACAGGGAGAACTTGCAAACTCCACACAGGCAGTACCCAGAATTGAACCCGGGTCGCTGGAGCTGTGAGGCTGCGGTGCTGACCACTGTGCCGCCCCTTTCTCTCGTGCCCTCGCTCTCTGGCTCGTGCTCGCCCCCTCTCTCACTTCCCTTCATCCTCCCTCACTCCCTTGTTCCCTGTCTTTCACTGACATTCCCTCAACAAAGCTGTTGTAGTTCTATATTCTCAGTTGTCACGTTTACCTCATTTGAAAACTGCAGCTGCAATGAAAATTGTTATTAGTTTACGCTTGCCATGGTTGTGATCTCCTGGCCTACTTTCTCTCTCATTTGTCTATGTGGGAGACTGTGCCAATCGATTTTCTGCAGCGTGCACGGGGGCAGTGGAGAGATGCGTTGGTGTGCTATATAAAATGACACTTCGTTTTGTCGTTCGTTACCACAGCAGCTGATCGCTGCCCCTGGCCTGTTCCACTTGGTGCTTTACCACAGCACTTGGGCAGAGAGTGGGGTGCAGCATGTACAGAAATACTCAGTTTTAAAATGCAAATCCTTGTTTTCAAATCCCTCCCTGACCTCACCCCTCCCTATGTCTGTAATCTCCTGCAGCCCCACAACCCTTTGAGATATCTGCACTCCTCTAATTCTGGCCTCTTGTGCATCCCTGATTTTAATCGCTCCTCCATTGGCAGTCGTACCTTCAGCTATCTGGACACGAAACTCTGAAATTCCCTCTGCAATCCTCTCCCCTCCCCCTTGTCCTTTAACACACTCCATAAAACCTGCTTCTTTCACCAAGCTATTGGTCACCTGTCCTGATATCTACTCATGTAGCCCAGTGTCAAATTTTGTTTGCTAATTGTTCCTGGGGCATTTTACAAGGTTAAAGGAGCTATATAAATGCAAGTTGTTGTTTTGGAATAGAGATACAAAACTGTAGCAGACCATGGTCTATAATAGCTGCCTGCTCCATGTGGTCTGTTGTGGAACTGTAACAAACAGTTCTACCAGGCAGTTTAATAATTGTGCAATCAGCCCAAATGATGTCAGATCATCTTGTGTTACAAAGGCCTAGTAGGCAAAGGATTTTAACTGACCCGAGCGAAGCCAAGTCTGTATTAATATCTCCTGAATGAAGGAATTATCCTTTCCCCCAGTTTTTGCCCCTGCTTGTAATCTTTGGGATGGAGGGGACAATGGATTGGTTTCCCCTTTGCTGGTTTCCAGTCCCTTACAGAAACGCTCTGGGAGTGAGGCGGGGGGGGGTGGTCAGTGAATATTTCCTTTGACGGCAACCTGCATGCTTTGCCTTTCTTCACTTTGTCAGTCTTCCACCATTAGGAGCACACGGATGATGCTTGGTGTAAAGATGCATTAGGTGCCTTGAGGATCTGTGTTAATGGAACACTACTCTCATCCATTTGATTTCCCTGTTCAGGGCAGTGAGGGTTTTAATAGACTGCCACCGTGGTGGTATTGGCCGCTGATTAGCTTTTATTCCGCTTTCTTTTCCGACACAGGGATGGACGCCCCTCCAACAATGCAGCGAGCCCCCGGCTCCCTCACTTGAGCTTTAGTCGGATTTTACCCACTTTGTAGGATTGCACGCTAACATCTGCGGAATTTAGCTTCAAAGCCCAGAGGGAAGGTCGGTCACGGGCTGGTGCTCGCCGACCGACACTGGCTCCCAGTCCGGCAATGTCCCAATTTGGAAATTCTCATGTTTTGTTTTCAAGCCCCTCCATGGCCTCGCACTCTCCCTAGCGATGTAATCTCCTCCAGCCCCACAACCCTCTGAGATCTCCGTGCTCTTCAATTCTGGCCTCTTGTGTGTCCCTGATTTTAATCGCTCCACCATCGGTGGCCGTGCCTTCAGCTGCCTGGGTCCTAAACTCAGGAATTCCCTCCCTACGCCTCTCCACCTCTCTGTCTTCCATTTAAGATGCTCCTTAAAACCTATCTTTCAGTTTGATATTTCTCCTGTGAAGCGCCTATGGGATGTTTTACTGCTTGATAGGTGCTACATAAATGCAAGTTGTTAATATGACCTTTCAGCAACTAGCCTCTGCCATGCGCAGCCTGTTCTCTTGGTTTGGAGAGATAAGCGTCTCTCTTATAAACGCTGCTCCCACCACATTTGGACTTTCACTTGTTTCATGGGTCAGAGTCGTGTCCCATTTCCTAGAAATACATTGCATTTTATAGCATTAGGACAGGCCATTCGGCCCAGCAAGTCTATGCCCCACATTAGCCTCCTTCCAAATGGTATTGGCGTTCTCTAGTTGAATCTGTTTGCTCTGGTTCCCGCCATAACCGAGGTTCAGAGATCAAGAGCTGTGCTCTTCCTGTTGCTCTGAAATGTGAACATTTCAAATTTACACTTGGCTTGAGAATTAGGTATTTGAGTTTATTCAGTTTCTTGAGAACGACGGCCCAGTCCAGAGACTCGACACTCCTGAGTGGGAGTGCACTGAGGGACTGCTGCACTGTCAGAGGTGCCGTCTTTTGAATGAGCCATTAAGCTGAGGCCCCATCTGCCCCCTCGGGTGGGTGTAAAAGATTCCACGGCCGCTATTTGGAAGAAGAGCAGGGGAGTTCGCCTAATATTTACCCCTCAGCCAATATCACTTAAAGGAAAACAGGTTATCTGATCGTAGCTGTTTGTGGGATCTTGCTGTGTGCAATTTGGCTGCTGCGTTTCCTGCATTACAAAGCACTTTGGGACATCCTGAGGCTATGAAAGGCGCTACAGAAATGCAAGTTTGTTCGTTTTATGTGAAACCGATGGGATATTGGCGAGGAGACGTCAGGGCAAGGCAGTAAAGGGAGCACGGAGCTGCATACTGGCTGCAGACTGGGCTCCTGCTGGCCAAGTCCTGATACATTTGTTAATGGGATTTGTTAGTTTTCTTTGTCAATCAAGAGTTTTAACATTTTTTTATTTACTTACTAAATTTGCATAATGGATTGAGTTTTGACAGCAATTGATTTAAAAGCTTGCCATTATTCCTCTGATTTTTATAAAGGTTGCATAAAATGAATTTATTCCTCTGATTGTTCTGCATGAAAATGGCAGCAAGATTGAAAGGTTTAGGGTGCAGTATGTGTTTGTGTGGGAGGTGATGAGGGGAGCACCATGACTTGGGAGCAGGGCTGGGATTTACAGTGTAATGGGAAGGGGTGGAAGTGTTAGGAGCAGTGATTTTGGATAGCTGCTATGCTGTCTATCTCTCGGCTTTTTTTATTACTTGCTCATGGGATGTCTCTGGCAAGGCCTGCATTATGGCCCATCCCTAATTACCCCCTTGAGAAAGTGGTGGTGCACCTCCTTCTTCAGCCACTGCAGTCCGCGTGGTGTAGGTACACCCACAGTGCCGTTAGGAAACATTTGCATCCATCTTCAGCCAGAAATGCCGAGTGGATGATCCATCTCGGCCTCCTCCCGAGGTCCCCAGCGTCACAGATGCCAGTCTTCAGCCAATTTGATTCACTCCACGTGATATCAAGAAATGGTGAAAGGCACTGGATACTGCAAAGGCTATAGGCCCTGACAATATTCCGGCAATAGTACTGAAGACCTGTGCTCCAAAGCTGGCTGCGCCCATGGCCAAGCTGTTCCAGTACAGCTACAACACTGGCATCTACCCGGCATTGTGGAAAATTGTTCAGGTATGTCCTGTCCACAAAAAGCAGGGCAAGTCCGACCTGGCCGATTACCGCCCCATCAGTCTACCCTCGATCATCAGAAAAGTGATGCAAGGTGTCGTCGACAGTGCCATCGAGCAGCATTTGCTCAGCAATAACCTGCTCAGTGACACTCAGTTTGGGTTCCGCCAGGGCAACTCAGCTCCTGACCATTACAGCCTTGGTCCAAACATGGACAAAAGAGCTGAACTCAAGAGGTGAGGTGAGAGTGACTACCCTTGACATCAAGGCAGCATTTGACAAAGTATGGCATCAAGGAGCCCTAGCAAAACTGGAGTCAATGGGAATCGGGGGGAAAACCCTCCATTGCTTGGAGTCATACCTAGCACAAAGGAAGATGGATGTGATTGTTGGAGGTCAATCATCCGAGCTCCAGGGCATCACTGCAGGAGTTCCTCAGGGTAGTGTCCTAGGCCCAACCATCTTCAGCTGCTTCATCAATGACCTTCCTTCAATCATAAGGTCAGAAGTGGGGATGTTTGCTGATGATTGCACAATGTTCAGCACCATTCGTGACTCCTCAGATACTGAAGCAGTCCGTGTAGAAATGCAGCAAGACCTGGACAACATTCAGACTTGGCTGATAAATGGAAAGTTACATTCGTGCCACACAAGTGCCGGGCAATGGCCATCTCCAACAAGAGAGAATCTAACCATCTCCCCTTGACATTCAAAGGCATTACCATCGCTGAATCCCCCATTATCAACAACCTGGGGGTCACCATTGACCAGAAACGGAACTGGACCAGCCACCTAAATACTGTGGCTACAAGAGCAGGTCAGAGACTGGGAATTCTGTAGTGAGTAACTCACCTCCTGACTCCCCAAAGCCTGTCCACCATCTACAAGGCACATGTCAGGAGTGTGATGGAATACTCTCCACTTGCCTGGATGGGTGCAGCTCCAACAACACTCGAAGCTCAACACCATCTAGGACAAAGCAGCCCACTTGATTGGCACCCCATCCACAAATATTCACTCCCTCCACCACCCACGCACAGTGGCAGCAGTGTGTACCATCTACAAGATGCACTGCAGCAACTCACCAAGCAACTTCGACAGCACCTTCCAAACCTGTGACCTCTACCAACTAGAAGGACAAGGGCAACAGATGCATGGGAACACCACCACCTGCAAGTTCCCCTCTAAGCCACACACCATCCTGACTTGGAACTACATTGCCGTTCCTTCACTGTTGCTGGGTCAAAATCCTGGAACTCCCTTCCTAACAGCACTGTGGGTGTACCTACCCCACATGGACTGCAGCGGTTCAAGAGGCAGCTCACCACCACCTTCTCGAGGGCAATGAGGGATGGGCAGTAAATGCTGGCCTGGCCAGCGACGCCCACATCCCATGAAAGAATTTTTTAAAAAGGGAGGGAGTTCCAGGTAGGAATTCCACACATGTAGGTGTTGATGGAGGAAGATGGAAGAGGTGGAGCTAGCAGAATAACAGAAGGTTATGTGTGGCAGAATGATATTTATTACAGAAACATGGCTTAAGGAGGGACAGGAATGGCAGCTCAACGTTCCTGGTTACAGGGTTTTCAGACGCGATAGGGAGGGGGATAAGAAAGGAGAGGGAGTGGAAATTTTGGTCAAGGAAACTATAACAGCTGTGAGGAGGGATGAAATGTTGGAATGTTCATCAAATGAGGCCGTATGGATTGAGCTAAGGGACAAAAAAGGGGCAATCACACTGCTGGGAGTGTACTATAGACCCCCCCCCCACCCCAACAGTCAGAAGGAGATAGAAGAGCAGATATGTCGGCAAATCTCTGAGAAGTGCAAGAACAATAGGGCAGTAATAGTAGGGGATTTTAACTACCCAATATTAACTGGGATAGTTTTAGTGTGAAAGGAATTGAGGGAGCAGAATTCTTGAGGTGCATTCAGGAGAACTTTTTTGGCCAAGTCCAACAAGAGAGGAAGAGTGGCAATTTTGGCCAAGGAAACTATTACAGCTGTGAGGAGGGATGATATGTTGGAAGGTTCATCAAATGAGGCCATATGGTTTGAGCTCAAAAAAAGGAACAAAAAAAGAGGTGTAATACCTGCCCATTTACCTCCTCTCTCCTCACTATTCCAGGCCCCAAACACTCCTTTCAGGTGAAGCAGCGATTTACTTGTACTTCTTTCAATGTAGTATACTGTATTCGCTGCTCACAATGTGGTCTCCTCTACATTGGGGAGACCAAACGCAGACTGGGTGACCGCTTTGCGGAACACCTCCATTCAGTCCGCAAGCCGGACCCTGAGCTTCCGGTTGCTTGCCATTTCAACACTCCCCCCTGCTCTCATGCTCACATCTCTGTCCTGGGATTGCTGCAGTGTTCCAGTGAACATCAACGCAAGTTCGAGGAACAGCATCTCATCTACCGATTTGGCACACTACAGCCTGCCGGCCTGAACATTGAGTTCAATAATTTCAGAGCATGACGGGCCCCCCATTTTAATTTGATTTTTATTTTTAGTTTTTCTTTTTCCTTTTTTTTTATTTTTTTGTGTTTATTTTATTTCATCTTAGTTTGTTCAGTTTGCTTACTCACTGTTTTTTCATGTTTGTACTTGCTGCTGTTCAATTTTCAGTCCGTTAACACCCTATCTGTACTAATACTTTGTCTTTCAACACATCATTAACATATTGTTTGCCTTTGCTCCATGACCTTCTGGTCAGCTATTCTGTGACCTTGTCCTATCTACTTCTCCTTTGTTATCTGTTGCCCCACCCCCGCTTTACTTGCTTATAACCTTTTACATTTCTAATATCTGCCAGTTCTGAAGAAAGGTCACTGACCTGAAACATTACCTCTGCTTCTCTCTCCACAGATGCTGCCAGATCTGCTGAGTATTTCCAGCATTTCTTGTTTTTATTTCAGATTTCCAGCATCTGCAGTATTTTGCGATTATTCCAACAAGAGAGGGCGCAGTTTTAGACTTAGTTTTAGGAAATGAAGCTGAGTAGGTGGAAGGGGTGGCAGTGGGAGAGCATTTTGGTGATAGTGATCATAATTCAGTCAGTTTTAACATAATTTTGGAAAAGGACAGGGATAGGAGTTAGAGTTATCAATTGGGGCAAGGCCAAGTTTACTAAACTGAGGAGTGATTTAGCGAACGTGGACTGGAAACAGTTACTTGAAGGTAAATCAGTGTCAGTGGGAGACATTCAAAGGGGAGATTCCAGGGGTTCAGAGTAAATATGTTCCCACAAAGAAAAAGGATGAGATGGCCAAATCTAGAGCCCCATGGATGTCAAGGAGCCTACAGGGTAAGATAAGGCAGAAAAGGAAAGCTTATGTCCAACACTCAGAACTCAATATTACAGAAAGCTGAGAGGAGTATAGAAAGTGGAGGTGTGAGATCAAAAAGGAAATTAGGAAAGCAAAGAGAGGGCAGGAAGGAATATTGGCAAGCAAAATCAAGGTGAACCCAAAGATGTTTTATCAATACAATAAGAGTAAGAGGATAACTACGGAGAGAGTAGGGCCCATAAAAGACCAAAAAGATATGTGTAGGGGCTGAAGATATTGGTATGGTTCTTAATGAATACTTTGCATCTGTCTTCACAAAAGAGGAGGACGAGGCAGATATTGTCATTAAGAAGGGTGTGAAGTATTGAATGTGATAAACATTGGGGGAAAGGAAGTATTATTGGGATTATCATCCGTGAAAGTTGATAAATCACCAGGGCCAGATTAAATGTGTCCTAGACTGTTAAAAGAAGCAAGAGAGGAAATAGCAGAAGGTCTGACCATCATTTTTACGTCTTCACTGGATACAGGTGTGGTGCCGGAGGATTGGAGAACTGCTAATGTTGTACCTCTGTTTAAAAAGGGAGCGAAGGATAGATCGAGTAATTACAGGCCAGTCAGTTTAACCTCAGTAGTGGGCAAATTATTGGAATCTATTCTGAGAGATAGGATAAACTGTCACTTTGAAAAGCACAGGTTAATCAAGGGTAGTCAGCATGGATTTGTTCAGGGAAAATCTTGTTTGACCAACTTGATCAAATATTTAGAAGAAGTAACAAGGAAGTTGAGGGTACTGCAGTTGATTTGGTCTACATGGATTTTAGCAAGGCTTTTGACAAGGTCCCACATGGCAGACTGGTTAAAAAAAGTAAAATCCTATGGGATCCAGGGAAATGCAGCAAGGTGGATACAAAATTGGCTCAGTGGCAGAAAACAAAGGGTAATTGCTGATGGGTGTTTTTGGGACTGGAGGGCTGTTTCCAGTGGCGTTCCGCAGGGCTCACTACTGGGTCCTCTGCTTTTTGTAGTATATATTATCGATTTGGATGTAAATGTAGGGGGCGTGATCAAGAAGTTTGCGGAAGGCACAAAGATTGACCTTGTGCTAGATAGCGAGGAGGATAGCTGTAGGCTGCAGGAAGATATTAATGGTCTGGTCAGATGGGCAGAAAAGTGGCAAATGGAATTCAACTTGGAGAAGTGTGAGGTGATGCATTTGGGGAAGTTAAACAAGGCAAAGGAATGCACGATTAATGGGGAAAATACTGAGGTGTAGAGGAAGTGAGGGACCTTGGAGTTGAATGTCCACAGATCCCTGAAGGTAGCAGGACAGGTCGATAAGGTGGTTAAGAAGGCATATGGAATCCTTTCCTTTATTAGCCACGGTATAGAATATAAGAGCAGGGAGGTTATACTGGAACTGAATAACTCATTGTTTAGGCCACAACTTGAGTACTGTGTGCAGTTCTGGTCAGCTCATTACAGAAAGGATGTAATTGTACTAGAGAGGAGATTTACAAGGATGTTGCCAGGACTGGAAAAATGCAACTATGAGGAAAGATTGGATAGGCTGGGAATTAGATTAGAATTAGAATATTACAGCGCAGTACAGGCCCTTCGGCCCTCGATGTTGCGCCGATCATCTGACCTACACTATTCCATTTACATCCATATGTCTATCCAATGACCACTTAAATGCCCTTAAAGTTGGCGAGTCTACTACTGTTGCAGGCAGGGCGTTCCACGCCCCTACTACTCTCTGCGTAAAGAAACTACCTCTGACATCTGTCCTATATCTTTCACCCCTCAACTTAAAGCTATGTCCCCTCGTGTTTGCCATCCTCATCCGAGGAAAAAGACTCTCACTATCCACCCTATCTAACCCTCTGATTATCTTGTATGTCTCTATTAAGTCACCTCTCCTCCTCCTTCTCTCTAACGAAAACAACCCCAAGTCCCTCAGCCTTTCCTCGTAAGACCTTCCTTCCATACCAGGCAACATCCTAGTAAATCTCCTCTGCACCCTTTCCAAAGCTTCGACATCCTTCCTATAATGCGGTGACCAGAACTGCACGCAATACTCCAGGTGCGGCCTCACCAGAGTTTTGTACAGCTGCATCATGACCCCGTGGCTCTGAAACTCGATCCCCCTACTAATAAAGGCTAACACACCATATGCCTTCTTAACAGCCCTATTAACCTGGGTAGCAACTTTCAGGGATTTATGTACCTGGATACCAAGATCTCTCTGCTCATCTACACTACCAAGAATCTTCCCATTAGCCCAGTACTCTGCATTGCTGTTACTCCTTCCAAAGTGAATCACCTCACACTTCTCCGCATTAAACTCCATTTGCCATCTCTCAGCCCAGCTCTGCAGCCTATCTATGTCCCTCTGTACCCTACAACACCCTTCGACACTATCCACAACTCCACCGACCTTCGTGTCATCCGCAAATTTACTAACCCACCCTTCTACACCCTCATCCAGGTCGTTTATAAAAATGACAAACAGCAGTGGCCCCAAAACAGAACCTTGCGGTACACCACTAGTAACTAAACTCCAGGATGAACATTTGCCATCAACCACCACCCTCTGTCTTCTTTCAGCTAGCCAATTTCTGATCCAAAGCTCTAAATCACCTTCAACCCCATACTTGCGTATTTTCTGCAATAGCCTACCGTGGGGAACCTTATCAAACGCCTTACTGAAATCCATATACACCACATCCACGGCTTTACCCTCATCCACCTGTTTGGTCACCTTCTCGAAAAACTCAATAAGGTTTGTGAGGCACGACCTACCTTTCACAAAACCGTGCTGACTATCGCAAATGAACTTATTCTTTTCAAGATGATTATAAATCCTGTCTCTTATAACCTTTTCCAACATTTTACCCACAACCGAAGTAAGGCTCACAGGTCTATAATTACCAGGGCTGTCTCTACTCCCCTTCTTGAACAAGGGGACAACATTTGCTATCCTCCAGTCCTCCGGCACTACTCCTGTCGACAATGACGACTTAAAGATCAACAACAACGGCTCTGCAATCTCCTCCCTGGCTTCCCAGAGAATCCTAGGATAAATCCCATCTGGCCCAGGGGACTTATCTATTTTCACTCTTTCCAAAATTGCTAACACCTCCTCCTTGTGAATCTCAATCCCATCTAGCCTAGTAGGCTGTATCTCAGTAATCTCCTCGGCAACATTTTCTTTCTCTACTGTAAATACTGACGAAAAATATTCATTTAACGCTTCCCCTATCTCCTCTGATTCCGCACACAACTTCCCACTACTATCCTTGATTGGCCCTGTTCTAACTCTTATCATTCGTTTATTCCTGATATACCTATAGAAAGCCTTAGGGTTTTCTTTGATCCTATCCGCCAATGACTTCTCGTGTCCTCTCCTTGCTCTTCTTAGCCCTCCCTTTAGATCCTTCCTGGCTAGCTTGTAACTCCCAAGCGCCCTAACTGAGCCTTCACGTCTCATCCTAACATAAGCCGCCCTCTTCCTCTTGACAAGCGCTTCAACTTCTTGAGTAAACCACGGCTCCCTTGCTCGACAACTTCCTCCCTGCCTGACAGGTACATACTTATCAAGGACACGCATTAGCTGCTCCTTGAATAAGCTCCACATTTCGTTTGTGCCCATCCCCTGCAGTTTCCTTCCCCATCCTACACATCCTAAATCTTGCCTAATCGCGTCATAATTTCCTTTCCCCCAGCTATAATTCTTGCCCTGCGGTATATACCTGTCCCTGCCCATCGCTAAGGTAAACCTAACCGAATTGTGATCACTATCGCCAAAGTGCTCACCTACATCTAAATCGAACACCTGGCCGGGTTCATTACCCAGTACCAAATCCAATGTGGCATCGCCCCTGGTTGGCCTGTCCACATACTGTGTCAGAAAACCCTCCTGCACACACTGGACAAAAACAGACCCATCTAAAGTACTCGAACTATAGTATTTCCAGTCAATATTTGGAAAGTTAAAGTCCCCCATAACCACTACCCTGTTACTCTCGCTCCTGTCGAGAATCATCTTCGCTATCCTTTCCTCTACATCTCTGGAACTATTCGGAGGTCTATAGAAAACTCCCAACAGGGTGACCTCTCCTCTCCTGTTTCTAACCTCGGCCCATACTACCTCAGTAGACGAGTCCTCAAACGTCCTTTCTGCCGCTGTAATACTTTCCTTGATTAACAATGCCACACCCCCCCCTCTTTTACCCTCTTCTCTGTTCTTTCTGAAACATCTAAATCCCGGAACCTGCAACATCCATTCCTGCCCCTGCTCTACCCATGTCTCCGAAATGGCCACAACATCAGGATCCCAGGTACCAACCCATGCTGCAAGCTCACCCACCTTATTCCGGATGCTCCTGGCGTTGAAGTAGACACACTTTAAACCAAGTTCTTGCTTGCCAGTGCCCTCTTGCGTCCCTGTAACCTTATCCCCTACCTCACTACTCTCAACAGCCTGTACACTGGCACTGCAATTTAGGTTCCCATTCCCCTGCTGATTTAGTTTAAACCCCCCCCGAAGAGCACTAACAAATCTCCCCCCCAGGATATTGGTACCCCTCTGGTTCAGGTGAAGACCATCCTGTTTGTAGAGGTCCCACCTACCCCAGAAAGAGCCCCAATTATCCAGGAAACCAAAACCCTCCCTCCTACACCATCCCTGCAGCCACGTGTTCAACTCCTCTCTCTCCCTATTCCTCTCTTCGCTAGCACGTGGCACAGGCAACAACCCAGAGATAACAACTCTGGTTGTTCTCGCTCTAAGCTTCCACCCTAGCTCCCTGAATTTCTGCCTTAAATCCCCATCTCTCTTCCTACCTATGTCGTTGGTGCCTATGTGGACCACGACTTGGGGGTGCTCCCCCTCCCCCTTAAGGATCCCAAAAACACGATCGGAGACATCACGTACCCTGGCACCTGGGAGGCAACACACCAACCGTGAGTCTCTCTCGTTCCCACAGAACCTCCTATCTGTTCCCCTAACTATGGAGTCCCCAATGACTAATGCTCTGCTCCTCTTCCCTTTTCCCTTCTGAGCAACAGGGACAGACTCTGTGCCAGAGACCTGCACCCCATTGCTTACCCCTGGTAAGTCGTCCCCCCCAACAGTATCCAAAACGGTATACCTGTTGTTGAGGGAAACGGCCACAGGGGATCCCTGCACTGCCTGCTGGTTCCCTTTCCTTCCCCTGACGGTAACCCATCTACCTACTTCTTTTACCTGAGGTGTGACTGCCTCCCTATAACTCCTGTCAATAATCCCCTCCGCCTCCCGAATGATCCGAAGTTCATCCAGCTCCAGCTCCAGTTCCCTAACGCGGTCTGCGAGGAGCTGGAGTTGGGTGCACTTCCCGCAGATGCAGTCAGCAGGGACACTCTTGGCGACCCCTACCTCCCACATTCTGCAGGAGGAACATACAACTGCCTTTACCTCCATTCCCACTATTCTAGATTCCCAATAAATCTACTGAAAAACCAATCGAAAAAAGGATGTTCTCCTTGGAACAGAGAAGACTGAGGGGAGATCTGATTGAAATGTACAAAATATTGAGGGGCCTGGATGGAGTGGAGGTGAAGGGTCTATTCACCTTAGCAGAGAGGTTAGTGACGAGGGGGCATAGATTAAAGCAATTGGTAGAAAAATTAGAGGGGAGATGAGGAAAAACGTTTTCACCCAGAGGGTGGTGGGAGTCTGGAACTCACTTCCTGAAAGGGTAGTTGAGGCAGAGACCCTCAACTCATTCAAAAGGAGTCTGGATGTGCACCTCAAGTGCTGTAAGCTGCAGGGCTACAGACCAAATGCTGGAAGGTGGGATTAGAATAGGTGGATCGTTTTGTGGCCGGCACAGACACGATGGGCCAAGTGGCCTCTTTCTGTGCCTTAAACTTTCTGTGATTCTAAGGTTTGCCTGCAATGGGAATGAGATTGGTGGAGATTTTGTCTGTGGGGATCACTTAATCGCATCCAATAAAATTCATTCAGTCCAATGGTCTAGAAGGAATATGCCTCCAACCAGCTGCAAAATTAAGTACATCGGTGTCTGAAATTGGGGAACAGCAGGAGGCCATCTTGATGCCAGGTGCAGAAAGTTCGGAACCATGAACAGAGGAGAATTACATAGTATTTACAGCACAGAAACAGGCCATTCGGCCCAACTGCTCCATGCTGGTGTTTGTACTCCACACGAGCCTTCTCCCACCCCCTCTTCATCTTGCCCTATCTGCATAACTTTCTGTTCCTTTCTCCCTCCTGACGTTTTCTCCTGAATTCCCTGTTGGATTTATTAGTGACTATCTTATATTGATGGCTCCTAGTTTAGTTCTGCCCTCACATGTGGAACCAGTTTTTTCTACATCTATTCTATCAAACCCTTTCATAATTTTAGAGACCTCCATCAGGTGTCCTTTCAACCTTCCCGTTTTTATAGAAAGAGCCCCAGCCTGTTCAGTCTTTCAGAAGCACAACCGGAGCATTGAAAAAGTGCAATATTGAAGGTCAAACACTTTATGAAGCTGAATTAAATTTCTTCTTACTCCCCCTCCCCCCCACCCCCGCAAACTTCTCCTCCCGGTCTCCCCTCGCCTTTCCCCTTGTCATTCCCAGTATATTGTACTGTTCTCAAAGTTCAACTGCTCCTGTTCTGTGTCCAATTGATGCTGATTTGATGGGTTTTGCACATATAACACTGTCCAATTGTTGTGGCCCTCAGGAAGCACTTTGATCAAGGTCGGTGAGGCACAGAGACGCCTGGGAGCTGCTGATCGCGACTTCATCCAGTCCTCCATGATCAACTTCCTGACTCCTCTCCGTAACTTCCTGGAAGGGGATTGGAAGACCATCTCAGTGAGTTTTGGGCAAATGTTCTGTCCACGTTCCCACACCGTAGCTGACATCAGGCAGGATCTTCCCTGCCCCTTCCAAACCGGTTTAAGGAGCGGATCAAAAGGCTCACCTTGTCCGTCTTCTTTTCCAACCCCCATCCACCGTCCCCACACTTCCTTCCCCATCAATGAGGGGAGAACCCACCTTGACTCCAAGGTATGGAGCCCCCAATGTTGAATAAATATTTCTGTATCTTTTGTATTTTGAAACTGATTTTAATCATTTGGCGATCCCTCAAAAACCTGCCTTTGCCATTTTCAACAATTCCTTATAAATTCCATTTGTTTCACAGTCATAACAGCTCAGAAGGAGGCCATTCAGCCCATCGAGTCCATGCCGGTTCTCTGTAGAGCAATCCATTCAGTCCCATTCCCCCCACTCTGTCCCTGCAAGTTTCCTTGAGGAAACATCCTGCAAGTTGACAGTAAATGGACTCCTGGTGGGGAAACTAGGCGGGGTAGTTAAAATCAGGCACTTACCACTTCCTCCTGCCCCCTCCCCGATCCCACTACCTTTCCACTGTCTCCGATATTAACCTGCTCTCTTGGGCAGCTCAGTGGGCCAATCAGAGCAAGACATTGGGGTCTCTTTAAATATCCAGATCAGGACAAGGCAATGAAATTGGGACCTGATCTGTGATTTTAGCATGGGGAGGCGCAGGAGGTGGTGGGCAGTTGGCGGAGGTGGTGGGCAGGGGGTCGGTGGTAGCAGTCATGGCTTCCCCCCACCTCCAAACCAAAACGACCAAGAGTGGCAATCGTGAGCTGTAAGAGGCCCAGCTGGGTAAGTTATCGCATCTTATTTTGGGGTTTCCTTGTGTGTCAGGAGGAGCAGGGGCTCCTCCGCTGGGCCTGACGAGGAAGCCTTGACCCATATTCCTGAGAGCGCCATCACCCCCCGCCCCCTCCCGTCACCACTTACCTGACTGACGGGAATGTTGCCCTGTCCTCCACTTTAAAATCAGAGCCATGGTATCTTTGGCAGTGAAATGAGCGATAAGCTGGGTGTAGCTTCACCAGTAAATGTTACAACATTCAATGCGAGCATCAACTGTGAAGAGAAACTGTTTCCTCTGGTGGGAGACTCCAGAACAAGATAGGCCATTCAGCAGTGAAATCAAGACGTGTTCTTTTCCTTTAGGACAGTGATAATCTGGAACTGTCTTTATACCAAAAGGCTGGAGATGCTGAGTCAGATGAAACTTTCAAGACTGAGATTGATCATTTTTAAGGGATACGGAAAAAAGGGATAAATGGCGTTGAGATACAACCATGATCTAATTGAATAGTAGAACAGGTTGGAGGGGCTGAATGGCCTCCTTTTTGCTCCTGTGATCTTCCGACTCAGCTTTTAAAGACTATTTGTTTTGAATTGTCTTGTTCGTGAAGCTCACGCCCTGATCTAACCAGCCCAAGATAAATATTTAAAGATTTATAACAACTTGCATTTATATGGCACCTTTATACAGTAAAATGTCCCGAGGTGCATCACAGGAGTATTATCAAATGCAATTTGACACCATGTAGCATGATAAGATATTAGGAGAGGTGATCAAAGGTTAGGTCAAAGAGGAAGGTTTTAAGGAGCCACTTAAAGGAGGAGAGAGAGAGGTGGAGAGGTTTAGGAAGGGAATTCCAGAGCTTACGGCCCAGGCAGCTGAAGTCACGGTCACCAGGGGTGGAGCGATCAAATTGATTATGAATAGATTCCTGGTCTCCTTGGGAATCGAGAAAAAGATGATTCTAATGCAATCCTGTCCTTTTCTCTCTGGGCCTTGTGGCACAGTTCCTCCCGAGCCTAACTCTAGGCGTCAGTCGTGCCTCAGTGGGTCGCACTTTGCTTCCTGCATCAGCAGCTTTTGATTTCAAGTCCCACTCCAGAGACTTGAGCACATAATCCAGGCTGACATTCCCAGAGTGGTTGCTGAGGGAGTGCTGCACTGTCAGAGGCGCCGTCTTTCGGATAAGACCTGAAACCACATCTGCCCCCTCGGGTGGACGTTAGAGATTCCATGGTCGTTATTTTGAAGAGGAGCAGGGGAGTTCTCTCTGGTGTCCTGGCCAACATTTATCCCTCAACCAACATCATTAAAACCAGATTATCTGGTCATTATCACATTATATTTGTGGGTTCTTGAGTACTTAAATTTGGCCACTGCATATCCTTACAGTGGCTACACTACTGAGGCAGTACTTCATTGGCTGTAACCTCCTTTGGGACATCCAGAGGCCGTGAAAGGTGCTGTATAAATGCAAGTTCTTTTAACTGGGAGCCCATGGGGCAACAAGGTGAACTAGTGGAAATGAGATGGATGACTTGAAGCTGTCACTAGGCAATCCATCTGGAGAACAACCAGGATGGGAAATGCTAGAGTCACATGGGTGTGATAGGAGGTTGCCTTTTTCTGTTTTTGTTTTTGATATATAGAAGGAGAGAAGACTTCTGGAGAACAGGCGATTAGACCTGGACGCCTGCAAGGCTCGATTAAAGAAAGCGAAGGCGGCCGAGGCAAAGGCAGCAGTACGTAACTCCCTTTTCAACCCATCGTTAAGATCCATTAACTCTCCCGAGTGTCATGGCAACAGGAGCACGCTTGAAAATACGGCCGCAAGCCTAGACCTTCAACCAGAGACTGCATCTTTTCGTTGCTGGGTTGTTCAAACTCGGAGAGTTAATGTACTTGCATGAATATCTCTCTTTCTTTATTCTGCCTTCATTACTGAATAACATTTGCCTTTAACTCCGTGTCGCGAGTATATCGTTCACTGGTTCTTACTGACTAATGTTCTTTTTCTGTTGTGTTCTGCGCAGTTTGAGGGAGAAGTGAGTACTTGTTGGTTGAACTGCTACTTCCTCTGATCTGGTTTTCCATAACATTCTAGAAGGATTTTTATATTTACATATATTTTGAAAAAAATTTCACTACCTGATGTTCTGAAGCCAGTCTGCACAGTTGCACCAATGGGATCTCTGCAAGACCAGCCACTTCAACGCAAGAGAACACCAGCTGTGTTTTTGTTAATGAACAAGTTAACCATCCCACCCTGTGTGTATCTGTGCTGTTTGCTGTGTCGGTAACATTGCGTGGGGATGGGCTAGCTGTTGAGTTTAGTGCGATAGTTGGAGATGTGCTGAGAACTGGGACTCATTTGATCTTTAACTCTTAGACCTCTTTGTCGCTGATTCTAATTTAGAATTAGTGGTTTCATCCCTTTTTCTGCATCTTCGAGTGTGGAGGTCGTTTGTGCCTGCGATCAGTGTTGTCTTCTGCCTCCCTGCTTACAGGGCTGGTGGGCAATATGGGGGTAGAGGGAGGGGGGGAAAGCATTGAGATGCTTTTATTTGGTGGACAACCTGGGCTTTTTAATATTTGCTTCATGGCCTGAGAAAGAGCAACTTCCCTGTACAGGTTAACCTAAGGATGCCGAGAATCTTGTAGCACGCAAGGAGACCATTTGGCCCATCGTGCCTGAGCTATCCCATTAGACCTACTTTCTCTCTTCTTTCCCCTTCAATGAGTTATCCAATTATTGAAGTATTTATTTAATTGGCACAGACAATGAGAGAAACTGACTGGAGGTGTCAGTGCCTGCAGATGAGGAGTAGAAATTAGAACTAGGCCTGATTATATTTATTGACTGTTTTCTATAACAGGCCATAATGTGTTTCCCAGCTATTATTGGGGAACAAAGTCTGTTTTTGTTCAACACCAGCAGTTGCAGGAAGAAACTTTGTCATTGCAAAATTTACAGAATAACCTTCCTGGTTAGAAAGAGTATTTAATCACATGTTGAATTGTTGGAAACATTCCTACGCCCTCCATCTGGGTGAAACATTTAATTGCCTATTTACCCATCTATGATCCTCCTTTCAAGCTTTACATGGGGAATTGGTAGAATGGATTGCCCCTTCCTTTTAAATAAACACAGAACATTCTGGAAACACTCAGTAGATCAGGCAGCACCTTTCGAAAGGTCATCGATCTGAAATGTTAACTCTCTTCCTCCCTCCACACAGAGGCTTCCTGAACTGCTGGGAGTTTTATTTCAGATTTCCAGCATTCCCAGTATTTTGCTTTTGTTACCTGTTTCTTTCCTTTCCGCCCCCACCCCCTCTGGGCATTGTGATGCAGCCTGTGAGGGCATCAAGCCTGTGAGCAGCAGCTTCCTTAATGAGCGAGAGTTCTGTCCCTCCCTCGGGTATCATGAAACTGACTGAGCGAGAAGCTCGAGACAATCGGGGCTCGGGATTTGAATTCTCAGAGACTTTCGCATGGCTTTTTTTAAACTGTTACATGGGATGTGGGCATCGCTGGCAAGGCCAGCATTTGTTGCCCATCCCTATTTGCCCTTGAGAAGGTGGTGGTGAGCCGCCTTCTTGAACCACTGCAGTCCATGTGGGGTAGGTACACCCACAGTGCTGTTACCTGCAGATCTATATTTTGTCTCCTAATTTCCTCCAGCCCTCACCTTCAACATTGGAAAGCTCCTGCAGTTCTGACCAATTCTTTGCTTCTGCCTTCCCAGTGCTGCTTTTCCCAAATTGCAGTTGCTGTTACATTGCTCAATTTTCCTGCAGTGGCAAAGCCTTTTGGTTTTAATACAATATATATTTTGAAGAGTTTGGGAATGGTTTAAGTCTTTACTCCCATGTGATGTAGACGGCTCCCCCTTCACTACAGGCGAAATGTGTGTGTTGCTCCCAGATATTTCCTGGTGTCGGCAGCTGGTTTAACTAGCAGTTCGATTGATTTAACTAATGCAGCCAACTCTTATCAATGTATTAGTCCATTGAGCCCCACCTCCAGGGCACCTGCACTGAATTTTGGTTGGTTTGACTGATAAAGTTGAAATTGATGTATACGATAAACTGTAAAGTAGACCTGGGATACAATCCACTCGGGAGCCTGTAAGAGACGTAACAGTTCCATTCCATATCGGATCTGTTTGGACTTGCGTTGATGGCCTACAGGCCCCAATCCAACATTGGTCCAGACTGGTTCAGGGTTTATTCCTCGGGCATTGGTTGCGATATCATTCTCTCAAACTGAGCACAATGAGGTTGGCGAACTCCTTTGGGTATTATTCTTCCTACAGTCGCACTTGCCTGTGTCCCAGCAATTGAGTCCAGTTCCGCTGCACATCTCCAGGCCTGATTTATTTGGTTTGTGCTTTTCAAGTTTGAAGTGACCTTCTTTTGAAAACATGTCCACAGATATTTCGTTCTTTATGCATGATTTTTTATTTTTGTGTGTAAAATCTCTTCCCGCCTTGTAGGCGACACCTGATTTTCAGGAGACTAGGCCTCGTAATTATGTGCTGTCGGCCAGTGCATCTGCGGTAAGCCATTGGCAAAATCAACATTTCCCATTTTCTCTTATTTTTCTGCCTTTCTCTCGTTCTCTCTGAAATTGTATGCTATAAGGATTGGTGAGCCTTTTTACCAGATCTCTTCGGGTTGCCAACTCAGATTGCCCGCATTCCTGAAGGTTTCATCCCACCTCCAACAACTCTGCTCAGTCAAGCCGCACTTTTGCCCCTTTCCAACATTTCCAGGACTAGTACGCAAAAGAGTTCAAAATAAAATGGGAAAAACACCTTTCTTTTAAAACTGCTGTGTTTTTCTCCCCCTGGAGACACTTGCAGCAGTGTCCAGGAAATGTTTAATTCCTGGAGACTCCAGGGCAATCCTGGAGGGTTGGCAACCCCAGCCTTGGTCAAGTCAGTGGTTTGGTCATTCCAGATATATCTGTTAAAGGCAGAGCCGATCTGCCCAAAGTCATTGTTCCCCGCCCGCACCCCCCCCCCCCCCCCTCTCCTACTGCCACCCCCACCTCCCATGAGAAGGCTGTCTTCCTTCTCACTTGTCCTGGAGTACTGGCTTTGCAGACTGCTGTCCGACTATGGTGGATTAGAGTTAGACACAATGGAAGTCAGACTGCGACAGATTAGATTATACTTAAATCACCGTAGGAGGACGCACTGATGGTGTGAGATGGAGAGGGTTGGGAGGAGGCTTGAACATAAACACTGGCCCAGACCAGGTGGACTGTAGACTCCATGTAATTCTGTGTAACTTTGAGGTACCTTTTTTACTTTCCAAAACTCCGGTCTATAACGCAGGATCAACTCCTAGACTCCGCAGCATTCACCTGATTTTCTTCAATGGTGAAATGTAAAATCCACAATGTAATATCTGTAGCATAACTCCACCTACTAGACACTTTATTATTCCTGTGGCCAGATTGTTACAGCGAATATTTCGGAGAAGTGTAGACTTTAACCAGCACTGATTGTTAAGTATAAATCTGACCGACACAGTCCCTCAGCTCCATTGTGTCTAATTCCATTGCAGTGGGACAGCCAGGGATCTATCTGGAGATTATCTACATAGACAGTGTCTTCTTTTTTCTTTTGGGCCTCCTTATCTCGAGAGACAATGGATACGCGCCTGGAGGTGGTCAGTGGTTTGTGAAGCAGCGCCTGGAGTGGCTATAAAGGCCAATTCTGGAGTGACAGGCTCTTCCACAGGTGCTGCAGAGAAATTTGTTTGTTGGGGCTGTTGCACAGTTGGCTCTCCCCTTGCGCCTCTGTCTTTTTTCCTGCCAACTACTAAGTCTCTTCGACTCGCCACAATTTAGCCCTGTCTTTATGGCTGCCCGCCAGCTCTGGCGAATGCTGGCAACTGACTCCCACGACTTGTGATCAATGTCACACGATTTCATGTCGCGTTTGCAGACGTCTTTATAACGGAGACATGGACGGCCGGTGGGTCTGATACCAGTGGCGAGCTCGCTGTACAATGTGTCTTTGGGGATCCTGCCATCTTCCATGCGGCTCACATGGCGACAGTGTATTGCTGTTGTATCATGCACTGTTGGAATGTCACAGGTGCTGAGTGCAGGCAATGTACTTTCCTGTCCATCCATTGATTGGCAGGTGGAGTAGACCCCGCGTCTGAACTCTCCACTGAACATAGAATCAAAGAATGGTTACAGCACAGGAGGAGGCCATTCGGCCTGTTGTGCCCGTGCTGGCTCCAGCAAGAGCAACTCAGCCAGTTCCCTGTAGCCCTGCACATTTTTTTTTCTCTTCAGATAATTATCCAGTTCCCTTTTGAAAATCATGATTGAACCAGCCTCCACTGCATTGTCAGGCAGTGCATTCCAGATCCTAACCACCCGCATGCCTGAAAAGGTTTTTCCTCATGTCGCTTTCGGCTCTTTTGACGCATCAGGATGAGGTTAGTAATGATGCAGAGATCTGCTGTGCACTGTCCTCACCCGGCAATCCCCTAAAGTCCTTTCCTTCCTATCAACTCTCCTTATGTCTATTCCCCCCACCCCCCCACCCCAAATTAAGCTCTTTCAGATATTTCCACTTAGTTTTTGTATCTGCCAGGACAACTGAACCCCATTTCTATGTCCCAGTGTTGCTGACTAATCTGATGGTGCAGTTCAAAGGGTCATTGACGCAAGAAACCATCCTGAGATGTAGGGGGTGCTAGACCTTGTACCTCTATGTAACCGCCAATGGCAGTGCTTTAAAGCTGCAGATGGAAGGGCTGAATGGCCTACTCCTGTTCCTTTGTTCTATCAACGTATCAATGACCATCCCATGGATTCATTCATTCACTCTCGATGCCAGTCAAAATCTTTCTCCTTGTTACCCAAAGAATAACTGAGAGTCTAATCTGATAAAAGGCATCACCAATCCAATACATATTTATTACATACCCTCTTCCTCTTTGCGTGTTCTCAATGGTGTTTATCCACCTACGGGTGTCCTTTATCCAGCAAATTTACATTAAAATGTAGCATGTCGTATGGAACAGAGTTTCACCTGGCATGGCTTCACAATTTATTGGTCTGGGATACAACACAGGTTGTTGGTGAATTTGCACTTTGCTTCTCCAGCTTTCAGCTAATAAATAAAAGCTTTACCTGCCACTTCCTGCTGGATAATAGAATGAATATTGGAACCCGCTGTGTGTTATCCAGTCACCTTTTTCTCCCGGTTCTTTCTGAGAGGGTATGTAATACGTGGCATTAATTGCCCCCTTTGGCATTCACCACCTCCGATCTAGATTAATCTGCTATTAACCCAAAATCATAAATGCCAAGTCTGAATAAAGTTGGATTTGTCTTGAGTCTGAGAAGAATTTTGTTTTTTGTTTTGGGAAGGGAAAACATTCAGGATTCCCGCATAAATAGCGAGAGGATTTGCAATATCTCTTTACGATCCTTCACCGGGTACAATTTCCATATTTGCGGCCTTTACAATGACTTGCATTTGTATAGCACCTTGAACATCCCGAGGCACCTCACGGATGCATAATCAGACAAAATTAGACAATGAGCCCAAGGAGGAAGTAGGAGGGCTGACTTGGTGAAAAGAGGTAGGTTTTAAGGAGGGTCTTGTAGGAGGTGGCGGAGGAAGATGGAGAGGTTAATGAAGGGAATTCCAGAGCTTCAGGGAAAGATGGCTGAAGATACAGCCACTGATGATGGGACGAAGGTAGTGGAGGGTGGAGAAGAGGCCAGAATTAGAGGAGCGCAGAGATTCCGGAGGGTTGGAGGGCTGGAGGACATCACAGAAACAGAAGGAGCAAGCGAGGCTATGAACACGAGGATGAGAATCTCAAACATGAGATGTTGAAATGTATAAGAATTGCACGTGAGGTCACACAGGTTAAAATGGGTTCTTCTAATTGGTATTTGGTCTTCCCAAGGTTTCACCAACCAACTATCTGATCAATGAGTATTGCTGCAAGGCAGCTATTGTGGAGATATCTTAGCCAACACTGGTAACACGTGCGCTCAATCTGAGAAATGAGGAATAAAATACTAAAATCATACATGTGAATGTTGAAACCTACTTCAAAACCCAGAAAGGCATTTCCTCTGAATACTAAATGATTTAAATTGTCTGATTACACGCCTGTGAAGCATCTTGGGATATTTTGCTAGGTTAAAGGCACTATATAAATGTAAATTGTTGTTGTATATTACACTATCCTTCCCAGCTATTTATATACATGTTCCACATACCTGTACAATTCTATTGGTATAAATATCAGTTCTGTACTCACAGGATAAAATAATGGGATAGTTTAACTTTTTGAAACTGTTTATTTCTACATAGAATTTTTGCACTTATTTTAGTTTCCTGTTTTCCATGTAATACTCCAAAGACAAATTCAACTTGAAATTTTACTAAACCAGTAACTGTCGAACCTTCATCTTACCTGGAAGAAAAGAAAACGTATTGCAGAATTCTTCAAAGGGCCTCCCAACCCCTCCCGATTTAAACTCCTAGAAGTGGTTGGGGGATCCCAAATGGGATTATTTTAATGGCGATTCTTTAATTTCACCGCTAGTTGTGTGTTCCTGATCGTCTGCCCTGGTGCTCTCCATCTGGGGTCTGGGTCTGGAATGGGCCCTAGATCTGGGGCTTGGGCCTAGGACCGAGATCTGTGTGTGAGAGATTTCTCCACCACTACTGGTTTGCAGCAGATATTTCTTTAACACTAATGCTGTTGGGCATTTCTCTCTCACCGATCTGTTAACTTTTAAGTAGCACTGGTTCATTCCAAAACTAGAGAGATGTATTTTAGCCTCTTTCCTATCAAGCTTCTGACTATTGAGGTTGGCTTTGAGTCTGCCTAGCTTTATATTCCATTGGCTGAATTCATGATCCATTAGCTCACCAGTGGGCCTTAAGGTTCTTATTCAGAGGTGTTGGGCTTATAACTGAATGGAGCTGGCTCTGTGACAGTAAAACTAAACTGTTTGCTCCACAGCTAACAGCAGAATGTTGGATCTGGGCCTGAAGTGGGGAGAGAGGCGTGTGGGGTCTATCCCAGAGTGGGTGTGGGAAAAGAGTTGTGGGGATGCATGGAGTGAGGGGGCCACTGTTCTGGAGGGGTTTTGGGCAGAGAGTCGGGGGCAATGTGTCTTATTCTGGAAGTGGGGCGGAGTGTGAGCGGTGAATCAAAGGGGCCATGTCCCGGAGAAGGTTGGGCAGAGAGTTGGGGTGTTCTGTCCCAGGGTGGGGGGTGTTGGGGGGAGGGGCTCCTTATCCTGTTTTTGGGGGTGTGGGAACCAAAATGAGGGACAAGTATGAATTTTTTTCTAATTTCCCACAAGAAAGCCAGATGTTTCCTGGTTAAAAGCCTTATTTGTTGCCTTGATTCATTTTATTTTAAAACTCTCAGCTGGAGGAAAGCATTTAATTAGATGTTGACTGTCTAGAACAGGGTCAAATGGACAAAGATTGGGGCAGTTAAAAATCAGATCTCCAACTTAATCTTTGCTACACACCGAGAAATCACTGTTATGTCTAGTGGAAGGTTTTTGGGGTATTAGATTGCAGTAGAGTTGTTTAAGGTAGTTAAAATGCTGCAGCCAATTTGCGCACAGCAAGATCCCACGAATAGCAGTGCAGTAATGGCCAGATATTTTTTTGTAGTGTATACCAGCCTGCCAACTGTTGCCCAACTGAGAGGCAGAGGTGCACAAAGGCAGCAATCTCTACTGTTGCAGAGTCAGGAACTTGCATGCATTGCTCACAAAGATGAAGGAATTGGAAATGTTGGGATTTTTCATTGCTAGAATCACCAGTGAGTGAAAGGAACAGTTAAGAAATCAAGCCAATACTGTGAAGATCAATGTTTTATTTTTTTTTTAAATGCACACGCAAAGAATCTTCACATCTTCCATTATATAAACCAGCCATTAGTCTATAGAAGGGGTTTATGATGTAGTGCCACCTAGTGTATGGGAGGTCTTAATTGCTCTGCTTAAATGATATTTTGGATTGTACTGGGCTGCTTGCTGAATTAGAAGTAAGGATCACTCGCTTTTTACTCCTCAGTCTGTGAGGAATATATTTCCACTTTCTCTGACTGGACATCTTTCGATGCACTGCTGTAACTACTCATTTCTATTAACATTCCTGCAACTTCTCAGATTTTTTTTTTACTGTTGAACTGAGTATTCAACTGAAACAGCACATCACTTATCAGATGGAAGTCACCATGATCGCAGGGTCTGGATTTACAAACTTGTTTAAAATTCATTTCCACCCTTCCCGTTCAACTCGATGATCCTGCAAGCCAGTACCCACAGTGAGTAGGGGGACCTTTTGTGTTTTGTGCCTATGCCGTGCCTTGCCAAGCAGCATCTTGACTTTCTAGACTTGGGGAAATGGAGTGTGTTCATATGGAGAGAGAGTCCACAGTCCATGTCAGGAAAACAGTCACTCCACTTCGTAGAATCTCACAGCACAGCAGACTATTCAGCCCATCGTGCTCATGCTGGCTCTTTGAAAGAGCTATCCAATTAGTCCTACTCCCCCCCCCCCCCCTTATAGAATCTATAAGATTATTTAAGAGATCTCAACATTTTACTTTGAGACTGTTAGACATGGTAATGGGTTTCCATGGTGACCTATCAGATCCAGCTAACAAAAACATTTTCTTATAAGAACATAACAAATAGGAGCAGGAGTAGGCCATTTGGCCCTTCAAGCCTGTTCCACCATTCAATTGACCTGATCTTGGCCTATCTCCACTTTGCTGTCTGCCTCCCCATAACCCTTGACTCCGTTGTAGATCAAAAATCTGTCTAACTCAACCTTGAATATATTCAATGATCCAGCCTCCACTGCTCTCTGGGGAAGAGAATTCCAAAGACTACAACCCTTTGAGAGGAAATTCCTCCTCATTTCCATCTTAAATGGGAGATTCCTTATTCTGAAACTCTACCCCCTAGTTCTAGATTCCCTCACAAGGGGAAACATCCTCTCAGCATCTGCTCCGTCAATCCCCCTCAGAATCTTTTATGCTTCAATAAGATCACTGCTCATTCTTCCAATCTCCTGAGAGCATAGGCCCAACCTGATCATAAGACAACTTCTTATCCCAGGAATCGCCTCATGAATCTTTTCTGAACTTTTATTTTATTTCCAAAATATACTTTGTTCATAAAAAATTGTAAAAAAAAAATTACAAAACAGTTCCAAAAAGCACAAAGTCAAACAATACAAAGAGTGCAAAAGAGATCAATTTCCTTAAATACTGCAGTGAGTTGCCTCACAACCCTTCCATTTCATTTTACATGCCATGTACATTTTACAGCAAATACAGTTCGAGGGGTTTTCCATGGATCCAGCCCCTCAGTTCAGCTTGGTGGGGGGACCTTACACAGTGGTCTTTCCCCATTGAGCCTTTGCTGTGGCTGCCCCAAGCTTTAGTGCGTCCCTCAGCACGTAGTCCTGGACCTTGGAATGTGCCAGTCCGCAACATTCGGTCGTGGACAACTCTTTGCACTGGAAGACCACAAATTTCGGGCAGACCAAAGGGCGTCTTTCACCGAATTGATAGTCCTCCAGCAGCAGTTGATGTTCATGTTGGGCAGCGCAGTGGTTAGCACCGCAGCCTCACAGCTTCACCGACCCGGGTTCAATTCTGAGTCCTGCCTGTGCGGATTTTGCAAGCTCTCTGTGTCTGCATGGGTTTTCGCCGGGTGCTCCGGTTTCCTCCCACAGCCAAAGACTTGCAGGTTGATAGGTAAATTGGCCATTATAAATTGCCCCTAGTATAGGTAGGGGAATTGAGGGAAGGTGGGGATGTGAGAGGGTAATGGGATTAATGTAGGATTAGTATAAATGGGTGGTTGTTGGTCGGCACAGTCTCAGTGGGCCGAAGGGCCTGTTTCAGTGCTGTATCTATAAATAAAATAAATATAAATAAATAAATCTTGGTGTGCGTCCCTGGGAACAGCCCGTAGAGCACAGACTACTGTGTTACAGAGCTGCTTGGGATGATCCTCGACAAAAACCACTGCATCTCTTTCCACACCTGCTTTGCAAAGACACATTCCAGAAGGAGGTGGGCGACCGTCTCTTCCCTACCACAGCCACCTCGAGGGCATTGTGCAGAGGGTGTGAGACTCTGGGCGTGCAGGAAGGATCTGTCGGGGAGGGCTCTTCTCACCACCAGCCAAGCTGCATCTTGGTGCTTGTTTGAAAGCTCTGGTGATGAGGCATTCCACCAAATGACTTTGGCAGTGTGCTCGGGGAACCATCCGACCGGATCCACCGTCTCCTTTTCTGAACTTTTTTTTTTATTTCCAAAATATACTTTATTCATAAAAATCTGTAAAAATTACATTGCCAAACAGTTTCCAAACAGCACCAAAAAATACAAACATTGCAAGGGAGATCAGTTTCCTTCAATACTGTCATGAGTTTCTTCCCAACCCTTCCGTTTCACAATTGTCATGTCAATTACAGTTTTACATTTACAGCAATTGAGAATATTAACGATACAGTTCGAGGGGTTTGTCTCCTTTTCTGAACTGCTTCCAATTAAGTATCTCTCTCCTTAAATAAGGAGACCAAAACTGGACACAGTACTCTAGGTGCAGTCCCACCAATGCCCTTTACAGTTGTAGCAAGACTTCCCTACTTTTATACTCAGACCCCCGTGCAAGGAAGGCTTATGAATTTTTTTTTTAAATAATTATTGTCAGTGGCCAAGCAGAAAGAATCTTTGGATTCAATGTTATCTCCATTTAGTTCCCAGAGGGGCTAAGCCAGCAGGCTGTGTGGGGTTGACATTGCTAGACTGGAGAATTAATACCCATAAAAATTACGCCAACTGAGAGACCTTGGATATTTAGAACAAAACAGCCTTCAGTCTTTATTGAGAATTTAATTAATTAATTATTGGAAGGGGAGACAGCTGTTTCTGCTGCCAGGCTGTAACTCCAATTCAGCAGTCAGAATGGATTGTGTCATTGTGTTGTTTATAACTCTCTCTTATGAAACTATGCCTATACTGACATTTAATATAAAAATCTGCAGGTCTTCGTTCAGTTGTATCACTGCAAACTTGATTCATACTTCTGTCAGTTCTCTTATCATTTCCTTGCATTTCATGTCAACCATTTACCCAAGATGTAAGCTAGCTTTGGTTTGTTGGTACCTAAATCATCTTTCCTGCTGTTAATCTGCTGTGAAATGTAGTCCTGTTTTAAGGCAACTCTGATCCAGTGGGCTCATTATTGGGGTTCGCTGTTGAGGGTTTTCTTCACTCAGAAATTTACATGGTGTCAATTTTTAGGCATTGTCAGTAACCCATATCAGACCCTCGGTAACTATGACCCTCTTGTCCTCGGTATGAATATGTTTTCTGTTCTTCTCTTGTGAGTGTCCCAACATACAATGCATTTTGTGTGTGTGTGTTTGTGTGTTGTATTATCACCGTGCTCTAACCATCACCCCCACCATTAAACATTAGTAACAATAAGCTCCTTCCAGTATCAAACACTCATCTCCTTTCTTGTTGCTGTGTGGATTGCAGCTCTGGAGTGAGGAGGTGTCGAAAGTGAGTATCTGAAATAAAACGCACTGGGAAGTATTGTGAGCACTGGAAAAACTAAGCTGCTGGTCACTTGGTGATTGGGGAATTGAAGAATTTAAAAAAATACACTAAAAGGTGCTTTACGGGCACATGTCGCAAGATTGGCCAGTACTGAACTCGGGTTGTTTATAAGGGGTTATGACTCCCACAACCTGAGATCAAAATCTGAGCTTATTGCAGTCTCAAATTGATCTCCATCTGTTTCCACTTCCATTGTTTTGACATTCTGAGGTGATTCATTTGAGGTTCATGGGCAGTTCAAACGTGGGTCGGGTACTGGAGGGTTCCCGACTCATGGTACCCCAGCATGAGTTGGCACCGTCAGGCTTCGAAGAGGTTTTGCTTGTGGTAGGGTCAATGGTGGGCGGTGAAGATAAGTCAGGAGAATGATGGGCTGTTCCGATCTACTGGTTTGCTTGCACGGTTCAACCCAAGGGAGGTTGTGCCTGGGGTCTGATTAATGCGGGGTGGGCAGAATTGAGGATTGCTCTCGTGTGTCTCCTAAGAGACCCCCCCCTCTCCCAAAGGCCTGGGGGGGACAGGGTGCCTGACAGTGAAACTGGCAAAGGAACACATCAGTGAGAATGAGGATTTAAAAACCTCTACTTGCCCATAGTGTAAATTACCCAAAGTGCGAAGAATATCTTTAAAACTGTATGCAGCAGCTCAAATGTTATTATTTCATTCCAGTTTGCAATCATAGACCTGGTGATGGGTGGAGCTACAGGGATGTCAAAAATTGCAGCTGCAGATGGGAGGAAATATTTCATTTTTGGAAGTGGAGTTTGCAATTCATGTGAATCACAAAGTTAACATGCAGGTACAACAAGCAGTTGGGATGTGTTGGCTTTTATTACAAAGGGATTGGAGTATGACAGTAAAGAAGTCTTACTACAATTATACAGGGCATTGGTGAGGCCACACCTGGCGTACTGTGTGCGTGCAATTCTGGCCGTCTTACCTAAGGAAGGAAATACTGTTCAGAGGGAATGCTACTAGGGTTCACTAGACTGGTTCCTGGGATGAGGGGATTGTCCCACGAGGAGCAGTTGAGTTGAATAAGTCTATATTCCCTGGAGCTTAGAAGAATGAGAGGTGATGTAACTGGAGCATATAAAATTCTTAAGGGGCTTGACAGGGTAGATGCTGAGAAAATGTTTCCCCTGACTGGGGAATCTAGAACACGGGGTCACAGTCTCAGGATAAGGGGTCGGCCATTTAAGATTGAGATGAGGAGAAATGTCTTCACTGAGGGTTGTGAATCTTTGGAATTCTCCACCCCAGTGAGCTATGGATGCTCAGTTGATGAGTGTATTCAAAACAGAGCTTGATAGATTTTTGGGTACTGAGGGAAATAGGGGATAGTGCAGGAAGGTAGAGTTGAGGTAGAAGATCAGCCGTGATCTTGTTGAGTGGTGGCGCAGGCTCGAAGGGCCGAATGGCCTGCTCCAGCTCCTATTTCCCATGTTCAAGGTAACAATCCCTCCTGCACATTGCAGTAAAGCACCTTACGCCCAATATTAAAGAAATCCAACTCTCAACACTGATTCTGTATCAAAAATCAATTTTGACTTGCCTATTATTTTTACATTTTTGATTTAAACTTCTGTAAAATTCCATTTAAACATGAGCTGATGGCTCTGAGCAATGTGGTACTAGTAGTTAAAGTATATAAATCCCGAACCTGATTGCCACGGTGTTCGGCAGTTTGCTCTGTATTTACCCTGTGACCTACGCTCTCGTCTTTTCATGCCTAGTGGGGAGGGATGGAGTTCAATGAGTGGTTGAAGCTGCAATATTTATTTTCGCACGAGTCCAACTGCTCCGAATAATCCTGTTCTGGCTCAAACTGTTGCCTTAACAAACTTTGGCCTCTTGCAGCATTGTGTGGGGTGTTGCACTGAAACATGCACTACTGCAGTTCCCAATGCTGCTGCATGGCTGTTCAGGAACTGATTACTCTCCAGTTGCATTTCTTTTAAGATCTATTTATCTGTAAGAGAAATTTTAGAGGCTCAAATCTGTATTGTTAAAAACCACTGCAAGTGGTGATCTGATCAGGAAAACAAACGAAACCCTTTACATCAAAGGCAAAAATGCATCCTTTTTTCTAGATTGTATATATTGCAGCTTTATAGACCAATAAGTTCTAGGCTTTTCCTGGGAAATGCTTCAGAACTGTTCTTAATTTTTTTTTAAATGCAGCAATATCTTTAATTATTTGAATGATTAACCACACGTGGAATAAGGATTATTCTAGAAAATGACAGGCATATGTTAAGGGTATAGGTCAGAAGTTGATGATTTGGAGATCTGCCTTAAACCAACAATCCAATCCCGCTTAACCCTTTCCAGCAAATGGATTCTATCCCTGGTTATAGAAGTTGCTATGGAGATGATGTTTATCCAGCTCCAACTTGTGATCAATTCTGTTTCAATCTTATTCATGTAAACAGTTAAAGGGAGAGCTGGATTGTGAACATATTTCATTTTCTAATTTTTAATTGAATTTCTTCTTGTTGTAAAGTGTTTTCCCGGTTTCTGATTGTGGAGCGTGGGTCATTTAAGTAAAATCCAGTGTTAGATGATCTTTGGAATGGAATACCCTTTCCCACATTTTTCATATTGTTTTTTGTATTAATGCCCATGTGTTGCTGTTTTCTTGTTCCTTTGCTCATAACCCTATTTCTATTAGGGATAATGGGATACAGGGAGAAAGTGGGAACAGGTTACTGAGTTTGGAAGGGCCCAATGGCCTACTCCCGTTTCTATGTGGAATACTCAAAATTACACCCAATTTTAGCTCTTTACACCTAATGAGAATGAGATTGATTTCTTCAACCATTCTGTCAAATTGTCCATTCTTGATTATCTTGCACTGAATAATAAATTTCATTATACCAATCTCCAAAACTCTGGTCTAATATGGGGGAATGTAACTGCATGATTTTATTGGACCTGTTAGAGGTTTGAACAAAGGTATGAATTATTGGTGATTCAGTGTGAACCTACTGTATAATTGTTGGAATGTGTTAATGCTTCACTTCTGAATGTCTAATACAATGTCTCTCTAAATACAGGATGTATTTTTAAATCTTCTGCTTGTACATTTTAAGACTTAAAAAAAAAAATGAAAATCTCACTTGTGGTGATACTTGTCTCTGTTTATCTGGCCAGTAAATGAGGTATTAACTTTGTACTGTGCCCTGGAGGCTGAGGCTGGAATTTGCAGCAGCTGTTGATTGATGCCTGGAGGCTGCTGTGGGGTTAGGATCATTTCCCAGCACAAGTCAGAGCAGGATGGAGGTTGGTAACTGAACAAAGCAATCCAGTCATCCAGATCATGCACACATCGACTGACAGGCATGGAAAGACCAGCCTACCCATCAAGCGGGGAGGCAGTGGCATAGTGGTAATGTCACTGCACTAGTAATCCAGAGCCCAGGCTAATGCTCTGGGGACCTGGGTTCGAATCCCACCATGGCAGATGGTGAAATTTGAGTTCAATTAATAAAAATCTGGAATTAAAAGCTAGTCTAATGTAAAAAAAAATCTGGTTCACTAATGTCCTTTAGGGAAGAAAACCCGCTGTTAGGCAGTTGCCCGGGGGCAATTAGGGACCTAGCTAGCGACACCCACATCCCACAAATAAATTTTTAAATAGCCTACACTAGGCTCAAGTAGACTCAGTCTATATTCCCTGAGTTTAGAAGAATGAGAGGTAATCTCATTGAAACATACAAAATTCTGAATGGGCTTGGCAGGGTAGATGCTGAGAAAATGTTTCCCCCTGACTGGAGAGTCTAGAACACTGGGTCAAAGTCATAGAATAAGGGGCCGGCCATTTAGGACTGAGATGAGGAGAAGTTACTTCACTCAAAGGATTGTGAATCTTTGGAATTCTCTACCCCGGAGAGCTGTGGATGCTCTGTCGTTGAGTATGTTCAAGAGAGAGATCGATAGAGGGAATTAAGGGATATGGGGATAGTGCAGGAAGATGGAGTTGAGGTCAAAGAAGAGCCATGATTGTGTTGAATGGTGGAGCAGGCGTGAAGGGCCGAATGGCCATCTCGTGCTCCTGTTTCATATGTTATATAAACTGCCCCACGCTGCTATTGGCCAGAGCATCACAACAAGGCACTTCCTGTCTTCCAGATTTGGCTGTGATTTTCTTTCTTACACTGCGGCTTCATTGTTCTTCAAAACAATTCAGTATATTCTTGAGTCTCCAAAGAAATGTTTTAAGAAACCCAATCCCTATCTCCTTAAAATTTCCTGAAAAAGGTCCATGGATCATTCCCAATCCATTTAGCATGCCACAGCTGTAAATGCACAGTCATGGTGGTGTCTGGTGTGGCCCAAGCACTGCACATAATAGTGTACATTAGCATACATCACTCTGTCTCCAGTCTAATCTGCAGTCCCCTGTGCGCACACTAGAATATGGACAATAAACTCCTCTAGTGTGTCCATCATGAGCTGTTTTGTATAATTTATAATGAAGGGGTGGGATTTATGGCAGAGTTACAGCCTCTTAAACAGAGCCTCTATGAGCTACAGCAAGCAGAGCTCATGACTGAAACTACAGCAAAGTCTCCCGATAAAAGCAGGATTATTTCTCCAGCAAATTGCAGTTAGTTGGAGGATAGTTACAAATTATGTGCATAAAATTAATCCCAGTGCCTTATAATATTGCGGTCTCCAGACATGATTAGGTAAGTTCCCCTGTCAATCATCTCCATTCTGCCAGGACTAATTCAACATGCTGCTCACCTCAGCCTCCAGTGCGTAAAATATTGTCAGACCCACCCTGCTGTGTTACTCTTTATTCCCATCTGGAAATCAGTGGATTTTGATTCAATTGTTTCAATGTTGCTCATTTTTGTGTAATTTTGCATCTTCTTTTCTACATTTAGACCATCGCAAGGAGTGACCGTCAAAATGGTTCAATACATGTAGAAGTAATCGTAAAACACCTGTTATAGAATCCATTGTAGTTATTTGCAATCAGTTAGCTGATTGCCTTGATATCTGGAATTAATAATTGTAAAATATTTTTATGATGCAATAAAATCATTTATTTTAATTGTATATTTCAGATAACAAACAAACCGAAGCAGTGCAGGATTACATGATTTATCTGTTTATGGTTGCCCCAGGTCAATAGGCCACCTTGAAGTCCTGAAAACTACATAAGGACATGAGATAAAGTAGTTGGAGTTCAGGAGCACGGGATGTACATTGGTCACGTGCTTTCAATGGTGACGCAGGCTTGCAGCAGTGAACGGCCCAGCCTCGTGCTTTATGCTGCAGTTTCGCTGAAACATTGACCAGGTTTTTCTAGACACTTGGGCAGGTTTGATGGTCTGGACAGATGTGGCGGTGAAAGTGTGTACTGTACACATCTGTGTATATTTTGCACACCCACGCCTTCTTGAGCCACATGTGATGTGACTCATTGACTAGAGGAAGTGAGTGACCAGTAAGTAGACCAACCCAGATAGCCTATCAGAACTAATTAACTTGTCCTCGAGGGACTCGAACCCATCGTGAAAATCACCAAATTCTGATCGTTTGTGTTGCTGGTGGCTCCATTCGTCTAGACACTGGGGACATGACTCTACTAAACACTCTGGTTGCTTTGGAAGATGAATCAGCCTTGGTTTGTCTCAGCGGTTAGAGAGTAGGAGAGTTATACAGCACAGAAACAGGCCCTTCGGCCCATCATGTCCATACTGGCCATCAAACACCTATCTATTCTAATCCCATTTTATAGATGCGAACTGTTTGCAGAGCATTGTTTTAATGTACGGTTTTATTCTAGATTTACCTTTCTCGCCTTTTCCCCCCCACCACCACACCCCCCCCCCCCCCCCCAATCTTTTCCATTTGCAGGCAGAGCAAGAGTTACGATTGGCTCAGACAGAGTTTGACAGACAGGCTGAGGTTACCAGGTTACTGCTGGAGGGGATCAGTAGCACTCACGTATGTCGCCATGTTGAATAATGTTATTTCAGCAATCTGTAATCGTTTATAACATGTTTCTAGACCTCCTATCAAGTAACAAGCATTATTGAATGGTTTCCACCAAATCCAACCTCATCTCAAAACTCTATGGCACCGTTATACTGTATTTACAGCACAGAAACAGGCCATTCGGCCCAACCGCTCGGTGCTGGTGTATATGCTCCACACAAGCCTCCTCCCACCCGCTACTTCATCTCACCCAATCATCGCATCCTTCTATTCCTTTCTCCCTCATGTGTTTATCCAGCTACCCCTTAAAAGTATCAACACTATTCAGCTCAACCACTCCCTGTGGTAGCGAGTTCCACATTCTCACCACTCTCTGGGGAAAGAAATTTCTCCTGAATTCCCGATTGGATTTATTATTTATTAGTGACTGTCTTATATTTATGGCCCCTAGTTCTGCAAATAAATTCCACAGCCTCACAACTTTATTGTTTTATTTTCCTGGCCTCTCTTCTAAATGTAATATTAATCATAGAATCTCATGGCACAGAAGGAGGCCATTTGGCCCATTGTGCCTGTGCTAGCTCTTTGACAGAGCTATCCAATTAGTCCCCCTCCCCCGCTCTTTCACCATAGTCCTGCGTGTTTTTCCTTTTCAAGTATTTATCCAATTCCCTTTTGAAAGTTACTATTGAATCTGCTTCTGCTGCCTTCTGAGGCCGTGCATTCCAGATCACAACAACTCGCTGTGTAAAAAGATTTGGTTCTTTGCCAATTATCTTAAATATGCTTCCTCTTGATACCGTCCCTCCTGTCAATTGAAACAATTTCTCCCTATCTGTAGTCTCTCCCTATCTGTAGTCTCTCTCTCTCTCTCTCTACTCTATCAAAGCCTCTCATATAGTTGTGAATGCTTCTATCAAATCATCCCTTAAACTTCTCTGTTCTAAGGAGAGCAATCCCAGCTTCTCCAGTCTCTCCACATAACTGAAGTCCCTCATGTGTTATTCCGGTAAGTCTCCTCTGCACTGTCTCAAAAGCCTTGACATTCATCCTAAACTGTGATGCCGAGAATTGAACGCAATACTCCAGCTGAAGCCTAATTATTAATACATATATTTTTAGCATAACTTCCTGGCTTTTGCTTCTATGTCTCTATTTATAAAGACAAAAATCCTTTGTGTTTTAAATCAGCCTCTTCACCTTGTCCTTCCACCTTCTAACATTTGTGTACATACATGCCAGTTCTCGCTGTTCCTGAATGCCTTTAAAATTGTACCATACAGTTTATAGAATCATCAAATAGTTACAGTTATATTACCTTTCCTTGTTCTTCCTTCCAAAACTGATAACTTCTCTGTGTTAAATTTCATCTGCCATGTGTTTGCCCATTTCACCAGTCTGTATATGCGCTCCTCAAATCTGTTACTATCCTCCTCGGTGTTTCCTACATTTCTGTGTTTTGTGCCAACAGCAAACTTGAAAATTACATCTTGTCTGCCCAAGATTAGAGTCATTAATATATATTTCAAAAAGGGAATTGGTCCCAACACCCAACCGTGGTTTGGTTGTGCTTTTTTTAGTCCTTATCCAGGGCACTGTCTTAGTGCTTTTGTATGATATGCTGCTGCGTTAGATGCACTTGGAATGGTACCATCATCATCTCTGTATTCTGATGCTAATCAGTAATGTAGTAGGGTGCTCAGGATTTTAAATGGGGAAATGTTTAAGCAATATACCTGTAATGATTGTCAGTAGTTTGTTGCTTTGTGCTGTCCTTGACCCCTTGCTGCTGGTGGGACCCACTGAATAATCGAGTGACTCGTTGGTTACTGGTGTTCAAACTTCTTGACGTCACTGCTTTTGAAACTCTGTTTCTGGCAGAAATCAGAGTGACATCTTTTCCATTGGGAAGTTCCCCTCTCACTTCCCGATTCAGCTGGCGCTTTCTAAGGAGGATGTTACATTGCTGTTGCGATAGTTTAGTCCATTAACTAAAGGGCAGTGTGTGCTTTGAACCAGGGTTAGTTAGTTAGAAAGCTTTGTTATTTGAGGAATTGTGAGTTTCAGATCATAGTTTAAAGGGAATGAAACGATTCTTCTTACAGACTAACCACCTCCGCTGCCTGCATGAGTTTGTGGAGGCACAGGCCACGTACTATGCCCAGTGTTACCAGTATACCCTGGACCTGCAGAAACTCTTGGGCAGGTAAGGAACTGTAAAAGCAGTAAATGAAATCTCCAGAAATGGTTTATATTGTATCCCTGCAGTCAAGGTAGTGATTGCAAAGATTTGGTCTGCGGCCCCACATTATGTTTTTTAGGAAAACCCCCAGTGGTGAAGAGCTTTGGGAATTATAGGTTTTCCCAAAGACATGCTGCACTCACCACAGCTCATCGTCTCTCAAATTACTCATGGACTGTGTCCCAAAATGTTATTTCTGAAAGAACTCCAGTCCAGCAAAATATTGGGAAAACCAAGGCCTTCAATCCCCACCACAAACTCCATTCCCCAGCCGTTGACTCCATTTGTCTCCCAGGCAATGTCTGAGGCTGAACCAGACTGCTTTGCAACCTTGGCGTCATATTTGACCCCGAGATGAGCTTCCGACCACATATCTGTGCCGTCACTAAGACCACCTGTTTCCACCTCCATATCATCCCCCGACTCAGCTCATCTACTGCTGAAACCTTTATCTGTGCCTTTGTTACCTCTATACATGATTATTCCAGGCGTTCTATCTTGGCGACCTATCCTGAGAATGAATTTGCAAGAAAGACCGCTGCTTATAAACAAAATATAACTGAGACAGTGAACGGCAACCGCACTCTCTCGCTCCCCTCTCTCGCCCTCGCCCCTCCTTGCGCACCTTTGCCCCTCGTCTCCCTAAACGTTTTTCTTTTTGCCTCTTGCTCTCTCACTGCTGCTTTCACCCTCTTTGTACAAATTTGAATTATGAGAGTGATTCTGAAGTCGCTGACAAAATTCGATAGTTTCCAGAAAATATTTGTAACCCTGAGCCAATGAAGTGGGTCGGAGAGAGAAAACACTGGAAGATTGAGCTGATCTGGGGGGGGGGGGGGGTGAATGGGGGTGGGGCTGTGGGGGGGTGAATGGGGGTGGGGGCGTTGGGTTTGGGGCAATGGGGGGCAGGGCTGTGGAGGGTGGGGCGGGGCTATGGGGGGATGGGGCCGTGGGAGTGGGGCTGTGGAGGGTAGGGGGGTGTGGGGTAGGGCTGTGGAGGGTGGGGTCCTCCAGTGCTCTGTTAGGATTGTTGAGCTGGATCTCCGCATCGCCCTTTAAGGGAGACGGGGGGCTGTCCCTGAAATATCTTTATAACCTCATTGTGATTTTCATTTCATGCTTTCAGCTCCAATAGAGAAATGTAAGTATAAATTTTGGATTTATAGTGTAAATGTTTCACCTGTTGAAAGCTCCTGCTCTCTTCCTCTCCCCGCCAACATTTCCTGTATGAAGTGAAGACTTGTGTCTTGCAGCCTGGAGTCTTTGAGTGGGACGAGATTCCCTGCATATGAGCCTCACATGATGCCTTCCTCATCCTTAAATCATACACACAGTCTGATTTCCTGACGTCAATGGTTAGCAATGACACACTTTATACTGGCTGAGTAGAAGGTTAATGAAGCTGGTAAATATATTTCCAGTGTTAAGTGTCCGCAGTAAGAAGACGTTTCACAAAATGATTCTCCATGACCGGCATCTTATTGCTATTTGTCTGCTCCCCTGAGGTGGGTCAATGAGCAATCTCAAATGAGGCAAATAATCATGAATCGGGACTTCCTAGTGAGTTTAGAGAAAAAGAAAAAAAGTCTTGCATTTATATAGTGCCTTTCACTACTTCAGCATATCCCAAAGCACTTCACAGGCAATGAACTACCTTTGAAGTGTAGTCACTGTTGTAATGTAGGAAATGCGGCAGCCAATCTGTGCACAGCAAGATCCCACAAAGAGCAATGTGATGATGACCAGATAAACTGTTTTTGTGATGTTGATTGAGGGATAGATATTGGCCAGGACACCGGGGAGTAAAGGCCTGCTACCCGACCCGAACCCGATGGGACCCGACGACACGTGTGGGGGGCGAATTGGGTTGCACTTCTGGCATTCAGACTCGGGTCGGGTTGGGCCAGATCGGACGCGCTCTGTCACGGCCTTAGGTAAGCGACTTTAATGTTAATTTACTTTTTGGACTTTAAAGGTGGTTTTGCTACAGTTATTTTAAGCTTGTGCAGGTAAGGAACAAAGTGATAAATGGAAGGTAGGTTAACTGATGGCCGGGTCGGGCTTGGGGTCGAAAGGGGTTCTGTCAGGCTCGAGTTGGGTCTCATTTGCAGACCCAAGCAGGCCTTTACCTGGGAGAACTCCCCTGATCTTCTTCAAAATCGTGCCATGGGATCTTTTACATCCACCTGAGAGGGCCTCAGTTTAGGGTCCCGTCCAAAAGACGGCACCTCTGACAGTGCAGCACTCCCTCGGTGCGTCCCTGGCAGCGCGGCCTGGATTTTCTGCTCAAATCCCCAGAGTGGGACTTGATACCAGGATTTACAGGTGAGAGTGCAGCCCACTGAGCATGGCTGGCTGTTACTGCCAGATACAGCCTCCCCATGATATAAATATTGAAAGAAAGGGAGGCAAGTTATATCTTTAATGCTAAGACAATGTTTGATGAGTGAATCAATCTTTGCTTGTTGCTTCTCAGTGTAATGTGACAGGGGAGGAAAACAGACTGGCTCACCCCACCCCCATCCCCTTAGATACCCAGCTGTGATCAAACCTTTCGACGTGACTCACCCAGAGGCCTGCAGTTCTATGATGACTTGTATCCAAATACTAATGCATTCTGCCATTGATCACTCTTCATTTTAGTTATCAAAATGTTTGCACTGTTAACTGGAACTGCACCCCCCCCACCCCCCCCCCCACCATGCGGTCTGCACCCCTTGCCATACAGCCTACAATTCTGTCCGAAATGAAATAATTGCTGGGCCCTCTTTTTATTTATTTCAGGTTCCCCGGTGCATTCATGGGCAACACGGATACACCATCTGCACCCACTGGAGTTTCCCCATCTGCTGCTACCATTCCGGTAGTTCCATCGTTAGTGGGGCCGTGCAATCCTACCACATCCTCGGTGGCGTTCACCGAAGTTAGCCCCGCTTCCAGCGGTACAAGAAAGGCTCGCGTTCTTTATGATTACGACGCGGCCGACTCCAGCGAACTCGAGCTCCGAGCTGATGAGGTTAGTGTCTTTCGAGTGGTCCACAAGAGATTTCCTGCCTTCCCATGTAGATTGGACTCTCTCATTGGCTGTCGTCCTGTTTTCAAACCAATGGGGCTTTTATAGAGATGCGAACATTTCAGCTAAGGTGCAAAAAGCTACGATCTCATTGAACGGCACGGAACAGACTCGAGGGGCTGATTGGCCTACTCCTGTTAACTACATTTCAAAGTATTTGGGTTTCTATTAATTAGTTCTTGTACTTGATACCATCTGGTTTAAGAAGAGATCTAATTTTCAGATGCTCCTCAAACCAGGTTGGTCCTCATCTAATTTGATCTTTCTTTCTCTCTATCTCTTTCTTTCAAAGGCCTCTGACAGACCAGATTTATTCTCATTCATGTTCGGATGTCCCTCATGGGATCCCAAATGTCTTGCCTTCTGCAAGTGTTTTTTGAATTTATTAATTTGAAGAGTCTCTTGACTTTATGCAATAGTGTACAATGAGTGATAGCGAATTGACAACCCGTTTTTACATCACTCCCTGATTTTATTCCCATTTTACGCTGTCACATTGTCACCGCCTACTCCCAAGAGTCAAACTCAAGAGTAGCCTTAGCCAGGGTTAAGAGGACAGGGGAAATAATTGGACCAGAATGCTCAGGTGTAATTCAGTCTCCATTTTAAGGTGAAATTCTATCTTTATTTCCATTTTACATTCCTACATTCACATTTCCAGTGGAGAAAGCCTATGTAAACACGTCACGCTGTAATTACAGCTCCCGTCAGTGGAGCTGCTACAGTGCCGTCACTGATGGGAGGGAATCATTACAGTTTCCATTATAAGTGAGGACTTTATGATGGTAAAAAGTTGACTGTAAGTGTAAGATGTTTATGAATTGATCGATCTAACTTTTTTTATCTCTTTTTTTTTTCCAACTTGTGTCTGTGTAGCTCATCACAGTGTATAGTCTGCCAGGAATGGATTCCGATTGGCTGATGGGAGAAAAGGGCAACAAGAAAGGGAAAGTTCCAGTCACTTACCTGGAGCTGCTGAACTAAAGTCCCATCACAGAACTTTCACCAGAAGGATCGACACTTGCAAACACACCACGTTAACATTCACCAATTGTGTTCCATTCATTCCCAATGTCCTTTTAAAACATTATTTATGATTTCTTTTCAGTGACTTCAATTGCACCAGAAAGCTTTTAAAAAAAAAAAATGTCCAAATGGTTTACGATGTTACTTTTATATAGTTTTGTTACAATTTAAAAACATCACTGATTATGTGTATTAAAGTGTTAGGTTCAATGAAATTGTTTGCAACCTGTGCTTAGAAAAGCCTGATATAACTTAAAATGAAATGGCCATGTAGTCTGGGAATGGGCACTGAACACTTTAGAAAGGCTTTTCATAGTCTGTACACTGAACACTCCTTAAAACAGGTGAGAGCAGCCTGCAGGATTCACTTATTGTAATCGGTCACGTACCTTGATCCTTCATTCCATCACAGGGGCTTCAGCTTGCTTAGGGATATGAAGCCAATGAGAGAAGGGGAATGGTAAATATTGAGACACCTGTATAGAGTTACTGGTGTGAGGCTGTCCTTCAGTACAACCTGCCTGCACACATCTGGGAGGTGTTTTTTTTTGTAAGATGGAATTTAATATCCTGTAGTAAGAAATCCTCATTGAAACTCAAGGGCTTAACTTGTTTTGAATTTCCACAAGTGCATAATGCTTGTATATAGACAGTTACGTGACAGGTCTCGTGTTTATAGGACACTGAGAAATAAAAAGTTGGGTGTTTGAACATTGAAGGCAGCAGATAGTGACTGTACTCTATGCTTTATTTTTTTCATTGGCCAACCCTGTTCTCATGGGTCAGACATGTTTAGCTCACTCTCCTGGTGACAAGAAATTTTAGGGGTTAATTGTATTTTTTTTTTAATCCATGATTAGCAATCCAGAATGGGACAAAAGTCAATTTTACACTATAATTCTCTTTTGTAACTTTATTTTTTAGGTAGTTGTTTCTCTTTAGAGGTGATTTGCATTGTGCAAGTTTAGGGAATTGAATGTTTAGGAAAGGCACTGGAAATCTATTGCAGTTTTTGTCCTCTGCTAGTTGGGTACACCTGTTCACTATCCCTGTGTAAATGTGCAAGGTCCTGGCTCTGTATTCATTTCCTGGTTTCTATTGTCTGCATCAATTCACTTTGGTATTTGCTGCCTGTTACTGCTGTTCTATGCATAGTGAATGAACTTTGAAGAATAATAAAGCATTCCAATACCAGGCTGCCTTCATTGCAGGCTCTCACTCTTGTACATATTGGCAATGTCTTGTTTCAGTTTGTTAAGAACCTCCAGATGTCGCACAGCACTGTTGTAATGTAGGAAACGCAGCAGCCAATTTGCGCACAGCAGGCTCCCACACGCAGCAACGTGATAATGGCCAGATAATCTGACATTGTGATGCTCATTTGAGGGATAACTCCCTGTTCTCTGAAATGGTGTCACGGAATCTTTTGTATCAACCTGAGTGAGTAGGTAGGGCCCTGGTTGAATGTCTCATCTGAAAGACAGCACCTCTGACAGTGTAGCACTCCCTCGGTTCTGCACTGGAGTGTCAGCCTTGATTTGTTGTGCTCGGGTCCGGGAGTGGGACATGAACCCACAATCTTCTGAGTCAGAGGCGAGAGGGTTACCAACTGAGCCGCAGCTGACACTAGAGGTTTGATGGTTTGAGTGGCCTGAGATTTAGAATGCTTTGCTGGATAACTGACAACCTCTTGCTCTCAAGCACAAAATAGCATTGAGTCACCTGGTCTGATTGTGAACTTTTGGCCTTTACTGATACTAAATGGACCAAAGCCAGTGTAAAGCTGACCTTGATGTCTGTTATCACGTATACCAAATTATACACTTGAATGCCAAATAAACCAAAACTGCTGACAAAAAAGGACGTAAATAAATTTTAATGCATCTTTTAATGCATGCTTTTTAAATCTTCAACATAATGTGGTAGTTACTGATAAATACATAAAATCTAATGTAATCTTACTCCAGTACGCACACATCCCACTCATTCTCACTCCAATTCAATTAAATCATGTCATAACAGACAGGGACGTGTCAGCTCCAGTTTGCAATCCCCCCCTTGAGGGTTTTTTTCATTTTGTTTTGTTTAGTAATTTATTTTTTAAGAAGTGGGTGCAATCAAACCCAGAATTTGAGGGATTTCAAGGCATTACAGGAGCTGTTTAATCTTCACTTAATTATTCTAAAGGGGGAGAAAAAAATGCAGATTTATTTGGTGCTAAGATGGTTCAGTTAGTTGTTTACGAGGAATTGTTAATAAGACAATATGTGGGTCCCTGCGCCGATCATAAACTGAACATCCAAGCAAATTTATTCCAAGTTGCAAACATTTAATACAAAAGCAAAATACTGCAGATGCTGGAAATCTGAAATAAAAAAGCAGCAGGTCCGGCAGCATCCGTGGGGAGAGAAACAGAGTTAATGTTTCTGATGTTCTGACGAAAGGTCATTGACTTGAAACATTAACCCTGTTTCTCTCACCACAGATGCTGCCAGACCTGCTGAATATTTCCAGCACTTTCTGTGCTTATTGCAAACTTATAAAGCTTGCTTCAAATGTTAAGTGAAACCTGCAGTGATTTACGATTTATTAGCGAGAGAGATCATATCATTCTAACACACTGGAGAGCTGGAAGCATCTCCGAGGCGGGACACAGCTCCACTATTGTGATATTCAACCAGGTGAATAAGCGGCTAACCACCTGCTTTTGGGTTGGGTTTCTCTGTACTATCTCCACAAGTGTCCTGGGAGTGTTTTTGTGAAATGTAGAACTCATGTGTCTCAATTATATCCAGGGTCAAATACACTTGATAACTTTTACCATTGCTCGAGCCAAGACTTGGTGAGAAATGAACTAAACGGGGGATCACGTGGCACTGTGACACAACAGTGAGCCTCTTGGTAAGGTTGTCTCACCTGCCCTTCTGTTTGGTACTGGCTCGCCAAGATATGGTGGTGGTGGTGGGAAGCTGCTGTTCCCCTCACCTGAATCGAGCTGTGTGGAAACGCAATGCTGATATCTGGCAGAGAATGATGGAGATCACAAAGCTGTGTATGTCTCCTTTACTTCTCATTAACCCCCGTCAACATCACCGGTGGTCATGTGACCTGCGCCATTCACAAATGCCTCCCAAATATTTCACAGCAGTCACACGGGAAGCATTTTTCTCTGTATCCTAGTGTTTAAATTGCACATTATATATATATTTTCAATAGCATTACATTTAACAACACTAAAATATATTACACCAAGAAGAGATTCATGAGGGTTTTATCTGCTCATTCTTCCCACCCTGGAATCTGAAGAGGCAATGGTGACAACTTTACTGGGAGACAACAGGGAAAGAAATTGAGAAGTGAATAAGGGGATGAGGAATTCTGAGACCCCTTCACAGCCTCTGTTACAGTATCAGGGGAAATGAAGGATATGTTGATCGAGTGAAATGGTCTGAGGAGACTCGGGTGGAGAAGCACCACTGGCATGAACCAGTCGGGCCGAATGGCCTGTTTCTGCATGGTAAAATTCCATGTAAGCATTCCTGATGCGCCATACTGTCCTCCTCATCCTCCCCATCACCCCTTCCCCACCCACCCCCCACCCCCCCAACCCCCAAGATTGTCCTGGAGCCTCCGTGGCCAATTAGAAAGCAAATGGACTCCCTGATACTAGATTGGATTTCTTTGTGTAACAGCCATGTTTCCAACCTCTCCAATATTTTGATAACGGAACAAAAATGTTCAAAGAGAGTGAAAAAGACCCCATGTTTTAATGTCCCTATGATTTTTCCCCCTGGGTTTGCTCGCTGCAGTGTCCTGGAGATCAATCATCTACTGCTGCAGGGTTATTGATCCTCACGACCCTCAAGGCTTAGGGATACCTTTGTCCTGACAATAGTCTAGTGATATAATAAAAGCAAAATACTACAGATGCTGGAAATCTGGAATAGAAACAAAAAAGTGCTGGAAACACTCAGCAGGTCAGGCAGCATCTGTGGAGAGAGAAGCAGAGTTAACGTTTCAGGTCAGTGACCCTTCACCAGAACTCATAACTCAATAGTTCAGTGTTAACAGATTGCTGATGATTCCAAATCATCACTCCTTGTCCAATAACAATTAGAAAGACAATGAACTGCTGTCGATTTTCAAGAGAATTTTTTCTTTTTCTCAGTTCCAAACTGGCTGGGTTGAAAAATTTGAACAAGTGCTGCTGCGTATTACAGATTTTAACAGTTCCAGGCCCTGCAATGTGCACTGACAGAAGCTATCAACCAGTCTGAATCCTTTACAACTGATCAAAATTTTTACTTGAGAGAGCAGGTTTTCACCTTGACTAGGCCCAGAAAAGATATGTCATTTAAAAACATGGGAGAGTATTTTAGGGTTGCCAATCTTCACATAGGGCAAACTCCAGGCCCATATTATTTACACAATTTATTCCCAAAGTACCAAGGATTTACACAACGCCACGCCATTGTATCCAGGGGCCTGCACGAATGGATCAGTCGCGACTCCACGTTACGCAAAATAAAGTGCCACCACCACATATATCACCCACCCAACAGAAATAAAGACACCAAAGAGCAGGCTGAACAACACCAGCACGCGTGCCTTCCTCGAGGTGCTCTCCGCGTGAACGTGGTCTCCTCTCTGAATCGCCATCCGTGTCTGCAAGAGGAAGGGCAATGAATGATTGACAGACTGAGAACTCAAACACAAACTGGTCACTGCGAACCGGACGAATGCTACTGGTCATCAACATTAAACATTAAATGTTTTAACTGGTGATTGCAGAACCTGGCTGGGGTGTAGCTTAAGAGTATCGGAAATTTTAAGGGATGGTTTAATTTTTGGCCAGTTCCAGTTCAATTCCAAGCTCTTTCTAGTTCCTGACTCAGGTTGGACTCTGCTACTACACATATTCTACAATCTCAGTTATGTAACCAGATTGGGTGTGAGGGCCAGGGAGGGGGATGGAGTTAATGGCGAGGGTATGGAGTTTCTGACAGGGGCTGAAGACAATGACTTTGGTCTTCCCAGTGTTTAGCTGGAAGAGGTTACACCTCTTTCAAGGTTGTATCTGCTGTCAAAGAACTGTTTCCATTGACTGACTTGATTGAACCTGTATCAAAAATAACAATAGTCATGGAGACAGAAAATATTAACATCTGCCCTGCCACCTCAACTGAATTAGTGTAAAAAAGTCAAAGATGAAGTTTATTGGCATTTGTCCAAAGGTGTCATAGGAAGAGGAGGAGGCCATTCAGCCCCTCAAGCCTCTTCCACCATTCAGTGAGATCTGCAACCAAACTCTATATACCAACTTTTGTCCCATATCCCTTATTACCTCCAGTTACCAAAAATCTTTCAATCCCAGATTTAAAATTTACAATTGATCCAGTATCAATTGCCATTTATGGCAGAGAGCTCCAAAATTCTACCACCCTTTGTGTGAAGAAGTGTTTCCTAATTTCACTCCTGAAAGGTCTGGCTCTAATTTTTAGACTCTGCCCTCTCGTCCTAGACTGCCCAACCAGTGAAAATAGTTTCTCTCTATCTGCCCTATTGTTCCCCCTAATATCTTGGAAACTTTGATCAAATCACCCCTTAACCTTCTAAATTCCAGGGAATACAACTCTAGTTTGTGTAATCTCTCCTTGTAACTTAACCCTTGGAGTCCAGGAATCATTCTGGAAAATCTACACTGCGCTCTCTCCAAGGCCAATGTATCCTTCCTAAGGTGTGGTGCCCAGAACTGTTCACAGTAACTCCAGGTGTGGTCTAACCAGGTCTTTGTACAACTGAAGCCTGACGTCTATCCTCTTGTATTCTGGTTTATCTAGTCTCCCAATCAGTATCAATTTGCAGCTGCACCCTACTATTCCAATTCAAACCAAACATGCTCTGCGTGAGGCTGTCCTACCTCTCCTCCAACAACTTGCATTTATATAGCGCATTTAATGTGGAAAAACCTTCCCAAGGTGCTTCACAGAGGCACGAGGACAATGTACACTGAGCCATGGAAGGAGAGATTAGGCGGAGTGACCAAAAGCAGGTCAACGAGGATGGTATTGAAGAGGGTCTTAAAGGAGGGGATGAGGTAGAGGGGCTGAGGGATTTATGGAGAGTGGGAGCTAAGTGGCTGCAAGCAGAACCGCCAAAAGTAAAGCAAAAGGCAAAGGAAGCCAGAGTTAGAGGAACAAGGAGAGGGTTGGAGGAGGTTACAGGGAGGTGGAGGGGCGAGGCTGTGGAGGGATTTTAAATACAAGGATGAAACTTTTACAGTTGAGGTATTGAGGGAGCAGAAGACAATGTAGATCAGTAAGGTCAGGTGTGATTGGTGAGTGGAACCTGGTGTGGGATATGATCCAGGCAGCAGAGTTTAGATGTGGAGTGTGTGGTGGGGGCAGCAGACTATGTCTCCCCTGTGTTTATCTGGAGGAAGCTGGAGCACATGGTTATGCAAGAACTGAATAAAACACTAGTTAGGCCACAGCTAGAGTACTGCGTATAGTTCGGGTCACCACATTACAGGAAGCATGTGATTGCACTACAGAGGAGGTTTATGAGGATGTTTCCAGGAATGGTTAATTTTAGCAATGAGGAAAAGTTGGATAGGTTGGGGTTTGCTTTCTTTGGAACAGATGAGGCTGAGAGGTGATGGACTGGATAGGAAGGACCTATTCCCCTTAGCAGAGAGGTTAATAGCCAGGGCATAGATTGAAAGTAATTGGCGGAAGGATTAGAGAGGAGCTGAGAAGTAATTTTTTCACCCAGAGGGTGGTGGGGATCTGGAACTCACTGCCTGAAAGGGTGGTAGAGGCAGAAACCCTCATAACGTTTAAAAAAACACTTGGATATGCAGTTGTGCCGTAAGCTACAGGGCTACGGATCAAGAGCTGGAAAGTGGGATTAGGCTGTTTTTCAGCCAGCACAGACATGATGGGCTGAATGGCCTCCTTCTGCGCTGTAAATTTTCTATTTTTATGAAGTTATGTCTCATTCATGACCGGGTAAAGATGTTTGACAGAAGAATTGGAGGTTCAGGAGAGGTAGTGGAGCAGGAGAGGTGCAGTAACATTGGTTTATTTGTGGAAGTTAACAGGACCCCTTCAGATAATAATGAAAATACCATTGGTTATCGGGTGTTTAACATCAGTGACCACATGGTAGTGTTCAGCCGTTATCGAGGACTTAATCACCCAGAGTCCTTGGGCATAAATCTCATTTGCATAAACTGAAATAGTTTGGTTTGGGAAATCGGTCCAATGAATCATTCTTACCTCGTGTGAGAAGATGATGGCCAGAATCCCTGAGAGCAGACAACAGAAGACCGTCACTAGAACCGATTCCACCATGTAATCCTTGGCTGGTTGCCTCTGTTCGTGTTGGACTCCAGGTAATGGATAATTATACTGCAGAGGATGGGCAAAAGTGGCTGAAAGTAGATATAAATTGGAACATTCACCCCTCCCCTATCTCTGTAACCTCCTCCAGTCCCACAACCCCTCTCAGATCTCCACACTCCACCAATTCTGGCCTCTTGAGCATCCCCAACTTTCATCGCCCCACCACTGGCGGCCGTGCCTTCAGCTACCGAGGCCGCACGCTCTGGAATTCCATCCCTAAACCTCTCCACCTCTCGGTCATCCTTTCAGAGACACTCCTTAAAACCGACCTCTTTGACCAAGCTTTTGGCCACCTGTCCTGATATCTCCTTATATGGCTGAGTGTTATGTGTGTCTGATAATGCTCCTGTGAAAGATGTACCACATCAAAGGTGCTATATAAATGCAAGTTGCTGTTGATGTATTGAGGCCAACTGCCAAATTAGAATTCCATCCCATGTTTGAAGATACTAATGGAACAATACGTGGACTGTGCCACTCAATTAGGCTGTTGTTGAGATGAGGTTTATTTCTGGGATGGACACAATCTTGTCAGGCAACTGATACACGTATGGAAATTGGAATTTTGTATTGATCACACTTGTGTTAATGAAGCATAGGTTAGTGGAGGCAATGCTTGTGACTAAATATTCCTTTGTGAGAATAGAGTAGATGCGGATAGATTACCTCCTTCAAGTGTCTCACAGGTGAATTTACTGGCTTAAAGCAGGTTGGCTGTGCTTGTTTTGAGTAGTGACACTGGACGTTACCAGTTCTGGGGTAGAGTAATCAAAGGGAGAGGTTTCAGTTAATCATTACAACAATGCTGTAACTTAAGCCTCCCGTATTTAGCTCAAGTCCTGCTGATAAAATCAGGATTGGATGACCCACTTGCACTGAACTCTCAGCAGAGCCGGCTGTGTGTGTATGGTGAGCGCCTCTCACACACACACACTCTCAGACACACACTCTCCCACTCTCTCTCACACACACACAACACACACACACTCTCCCACTCTCTCACACACACTCCCACACACACACACACACACTCCCACTCTCTCACACACACTCACACGCTCTCACACACACTCACACACTCTCCCACTCTCTCTCTTACACACACACACACACTCCCACACACACACAACACACACACACTCTCCCACTCTCTCTCACACACACACAACACACACACATTCTCCCACTCTCTCACACACACTCACACGCTCTCACACACACTCACACACACACACACACTCTCCCACTCTCTCTCTTACACACACACACAACACACACACACTCTCCCACTCTCTCACACACACTCCCACACACACACACACACTCCCACTCTCTCACACACACTCACACGCTCTCACACACACTCACACACACACACACACACTCTCCCACTCTCTCTCTTACACACACACACACTCCCACACACACACAACACACACACACTCTCCCACTCTCTCTCTTACACACACACACACTCCCACACACACACAACACACACACACTCTCCCACTCTCTCTCTTACACACACACACTCCCACACTCTCCCACTCTCTCTCTTACACACACACACACACTCCCACACACAAACACACACACACACTCTCCCACTCTCTCTCTTACACACACACACACACTCCCACTCTCTCTCTTACACACACACACACACACTCCCACTCTCTCTCTTACACACACACACACTCCCACTCTCTCTCACACACACACTCCCACACACACACAACACACACACACACTCTCCCACTCTCTCTCTTACACACACACACACACTCCCACTCTCTCTCTTACACACACACTCCCACTCTCTCTCTTACACACACACACACTCCCACTCTCCCACTCTCTCACACACACACACACACTCTCCCACTCTCTCTCTTACACACACACACACTCCCACTCTCCCACTCTCTCTCACACACACACTCCCACACACACACAACACACACACACACACACTCCCACTCTCTCTCTTACACACACACACACACTCCCACTCTCTCTCTTACACACACACACACTCCCACTCTCCCACTCTCTCACACACACACACACACACTCTCCCACTCTCTCTCTTACACACACACACACACTCCCTCTCTCTCTTACACACACTCCCACACTCCCACTCTCTCTCTTACACACACACACACACTCCCACTCTCTCTCTTACACACACACACACTCCCACTCTCCCACTCTCTCACACACACACTCCCACACACACACAACACACACACACACTCTCCCACTCTCTCTCTTACACACACACACACTCTCCCACTCTCTCTCTTACACACACACTCCCACTCTCCCACTCTCTCTCACACACACACACACACTCTCCCACTCTCTCACACACACACACTCCCACTCTCTCTCTTACACACACACACGCTCTCACACACACACACAACACACACACACTCTCCCACTCTCTCTCACACACACAACACACACACACACACACACAACACACACACACAACACACACACACTCTCCCACTCTCTCTCTCACACACACACACTCTCTCACACACACACAACACACACACACTCTCCCACTCTCTGACACACACACACAACACACACACACTCTCCCACTCTCTCACACACACACACAACACACACACACTCTCTCACACACACACACAACACACACACTCTCCCACTCTCTCTCTCACACACACACACACTCTCCCACTCTCTCACACACACACACAACACACACACACTCTCTCTCACACACACACAACACACACACACTCTCCCACTCTCTCTCACACACACACAACACACACACACTCTCTCTCTCACACACACACTCTCCCACTCTCTCTCTCACACACACACACACTCTCCCACTCTCTCACACACACACACAACACACACACTCTCTCTCTCACACACACAACACACACACAATCTCCCACTCTCTCACACACACACACAACACACACACATACTCCCACTCTCTCTCTCTCTTACACACACACTCCCACTCTCTTACACACACACACATACTCCCACTCTCTCTCTCTTACACACACACTCCCACTCTCTTACACACACACACACTCCCACTCTCTCTCTTACACACACACACACTCCCACTCTCTCTCCCACACACACACTCCCACTCTCCCTCTCTCTCTCACACACACACTCCCACTCTCCCTCTCTCTCTCACACACACACTCCCACTCTCCCTCTCTCTCTCACACACACACTCCCACTCTCCCTCTCTCTCTCACACACACACAACACACACACACTCTCCCACTCTCTGACACACACACACAACACACACACACTCTCCCACTCTCTCACACACACACACAACACACACACTCTCTCACACACACACACAACACACACACACTCTCCCACTCTCTCACACACACACACTCTCTCACACACACACACACAACACACACACACTCTCTCACACACACACACAACACACACACACTCTCCCACTCTCTCTCACACACACACACACTCTCTCTCACACACACACTCTCCCACTCTCTCTCACACACACACACACTCTCCCACTCTCACACACACACACACACAACACACACACACTCTCCCACTCTCTCACACACACACACACTCTCTCTCACACACACACTCTCCCACTCTCTCTCACACACACACACACTCTCCCACTCTCACACACACACACACACACTCTCCCACTCTCACACACACTCTCCCACTCTCTCACACACACACACAACACACACACATACTCCCACTCTCTCTCTCTTACACACACACTCCCACTCTCTTACACACACACACACACTCCCACTCTCTCTCTTACACACACACACTCTCCCACTCTCTCACACACACACACAACACACACACATACTCCCACTCTCTCTCTCTTACACACACACTCCCACTCTCTTACACACACACACACACACTCCCACCCTCTCTCTTACACACACACACACTCCCACTCTCTCTCTCACACACACACTCCCACTCTCCCTCTCTCTCTCACACACACTCCCACCCTCTCTCTCTCTCACACACACACTCCCACCCTCTCTCTCTCTCACACACACACTCCCACTCTCTCTCTCACACACACACTCCCACTCTCCCTCTCTCTCTCACACACACTCCCACCCTCTCTCTCTCTCTCACACACACTCCCACCCTCTCTCTCTCTCACACACACACTCCCACCCTCTCTCTCTCTCACACACTCCCACCCTCTCTCTCTCTCTCACACACACTCCCACCCTCTCTCTCTCTCTCTCACACACTCCCACTCTCTCTCTCTCTCACACACACACTCCCACTCTCTCTCTCTCTCACACACACACAATGTTCACGTTGTGTCGCATCATAAAACAAACAGGTACAAACTCATGACTTTTTATTAACTTTTGATGTTGATCTGATCCTACCAAAACAGCAACTCAAAGTTTCCTCTTTATCACTTTGAATCTGTCAAGGAATTGCAATTCTGAATGGGGAATTAAATTTGAGCACCTGGAAATTAAATTTTAGACCAATTTCATATCTTTATATCCAAATTTATACTATAGATATTATATTCAGGACAAGGCTCTGATGAACGGTCATTGACCTGAAATGTTAACTCTGTTCCTCTTTCCACAGACACTCATGAGTATTTCCAGCATATTCTGTCTTTATTTTGGGTTTCCAGCATCTGCAGTGTTTGGTTTCAGCATTTTTGAAGAGTAGCCTCTTAAAATAAAGGGGAATGCAACAACCAAACTGCGCACAGCAAGATCCCAGAAATGCGATAACTGACCAGATAATCTGTTTGTCTGGTCGCATTGATTGCAAGATAATTGGAAAAGGAACCAGAGGGGGAGATGAGGAGATATTTCTTGCATGGTGAATTGTCGTGATCTGGAACACACTGCCTGAAAGGGCGGTGGAAGCAGGTTCAATAGTAACTTTCAAAAGGGGATTGGATTGAATTGAAAAGGAAACATTTGCAGGGCTATGGGGAAAGAGCAGGGGGAGTAGGGCACATGCTGAGCGTAGACACTGACACAGATCTATTGGACTGTTACTGTGCTGTAAATAATATGTAACTTCAGGATGGTCGAGAGAATTTACAGATTAATCTCTGAGGGTGGTCCTGTTTAACAGGGTAGTTTTAAACTAGTCAGGCTACAAAAAAAAACAAGACTTAATCTTAATGTTGAACATTTATAGGCTCCAACACTGATTTGTAAGGTGAGGGACTGATAGGAAGAAAACAATCAAACCAAATTAAATCAGAACATTTCCCATTTTTTTTCCTTATCATTTTCTATTTCCTTCTTCCTGCCCCCAGTCCCCATGTGGAGCTGCTGTTTCAATCAGGAGGAGGAAGTGCACCTGATTTCTGGATGTCTCCACATTCAGCGACAATACCCTCCAGTTGATGCGTCAGACTTCCTCCTGCCACCTCGATCCTCACAAACCAAGCGAGACCAACTCGGTGGAAATGTCACAGAATCAGAACTTAGGTCTCCTGACCAAAGTACATTGCTCGAATGTTATACCCTACGAGTCACTTACATGTGAACGTGATGGATTTTAAAGCAGAATGTTTCTCCGTTGTTAACTTTGGAAACATGGGACTAGAAATAAAAAATACTTGCATTTATGCGGCACTTTTCATAACTCCAGGATGTCCCCAAATCACTTTTCAGCCAATGAACATATACAGCATATAAGAAGCCTTCTTTTTGAAATGTAGTCACTGTTGTAATGTAGGATACACACCAGCCAGTATGTACACAGCAAGATCCCAACAACGGCAATGTGATGACTAACCAGTCAATCAGTTTTTGTGAGGTTGGTTGAGGGATTAAGTATTGGCCAGGAAACCAAGGAGAGCTCCCCTACTTTTCTTTGAATTGGTGCCACAGGTTCTCTGATATGCACCTGAGAGGGCTGACAGAGCCTCGGTTTAACACCTCATTCAAAATGATAGCGTCTCTGACAATGCAGCACTCCCTCAGTACTGCACCATCAGCCTGGATTATGGGCTCAAGTATCTGGAGTGGGATTTGAACCAGGAGTAAGAGTTCCAACATCTCAGCCGTGGCAGAGATCTGCAAAACTTGGCCTCGATGGGCTGAATGGCCTCCTGTGTTATATCATTCTATGATTCAATGATTTCTTTTATTTTGAACTGTCCTCATTGATCAAGAGTTCTACAAACACATATAACAAGGAAAGGTCTTGTATTAGTTTAGAGTCCTATTTATAACTGTCTAAAGAGGATAAGTATCACAAACTGGAATACATAGCCTTCCGCTGGCTGCAGATTGTGTTACTGGGTCTGTTCTTGGAGGAAGCAATATTACAGACTTCACAACAACAATCCCCACCTACAGTAGCTCAGTGAACCCGCCCCAGTCAATAGCTGAAACAGACAGGTCAGGAAACAATAACGGAACAGTGCACAGCAAGATCCCAGCAATGAGAAAGCTGACCAGATAATCTGTTTGTTTGGTAGCATTGATTGAGAGATAATTAGCAAAGGAGCTAGAGGCGGGAGTGGGGGGGGTGCTGAAAAATATTTTGCTGCACAGTGAGTTGTTGTGATCTGGAACGTGCTGCCTGAAAGGGCGGTGGAAGCAGATTCAATAGTAACTTTCAAAAGGGAATTGCAGAAATATTTGAAAAGGAAAAATTTGGCCTTTTTCTATTTTTTAAAAATTATTTTTACTTTTTTACCTTGTGCTTGCCTTAAGCTTGATTTTTCATGTTGTGCTTTTGGACAGAGCTGTTCATTATTCCACTATTAACACTCTCTCTGGACTAATGCATCGTCTTTCACCACAAGCATTAACCCACTCTTTGCCTTTGTCCCATGATATCTCTCCTGCCCTCTGCACTATCCACACACCTTCCCTTTTGTCCTCTTCTTCATCACCTCCCATCCCCACTTCACTTCTTAAAGGTCCTTTTCTAACCTTTGCCAGTTCTGAAGGTCACAGACCCGAAACGTTAACTCTGCTTCTCTCTCCACAGATGCTGCCTGACCTGCTGAGTATTTCCAGCACTTTCTGTTTTTATTTCAGATTTCCAGAATCTGCCGTATTTTGCTTTTATTTTAGGTCAGTAAGCTCCCAAGTTGAATCCCGGTATGCGCTGTGTTAGCTGATCTAGGGATATGGGGATCGGGTGGGAAGGTGCAGTTGAGGTAGAAGATCAGCCATGTTCTTATTGAATGGTGCAGCAGGCTCAAGGGGCCGAATGGCCTACTCCTGCTCCCATTCCTTATGTTCTTATCTCAGCCAATTCTGGACTAACACGGAGGATGTGACAGGAATAAAAGATAGACTTGCATTCCTATAGCACTTCCCATGACTGCAGGACATCCCTCAATACTTTGCAGCCAATCGAGTACTTTTGAAGTGTAGTCACTGTTGTAATGTAGGAACTGCCAACGTGCGCACAGCAAGATCCCACAAATAACAACGTGATACTGACCAGATTGTCCGTTTTCAGGTGACGGTTGAAAGGTAAATACTGACCAGGACACCGGGGAGAACCTTCTGGCACTTCTTCAAAATAGTGGCCGTGGGATCTGTGAGCAAGTCTCTTAACTACCCAATAATCTGGAAATGCCGCTCACTGATTGGTCAGAAATTATCAATGATCAATGACCATATATTAACCGGTTTTCTGAAACAAGCAATTTCTGGAAATCGGATTTTAGTCTATTTTGAGGCGCCTGGAATTTTGACAGTTTGGGCTCGTTCAGTCAGTCCTCGTATTGAAGTCATGTGACTTTGGAATAGGTGACCCCAAGCCCAGTAACAAGTTCATTTTAACTCAGACAATGATATTTGATCGGCAGAATTTAAAAGCTCAGTCACTACTTACAATTGTGAAAGGATAAGATCCTGGAAGGGATTGCTGAGGTTGATAAAAGACTTGATCCTGTGCTCCTGGCTGGTACATAACAGGTAATTGTCCAGGGAATGAGTTCCCATAGGATGGATAAAGCAGATGGATAGTCTTTGGATCGAGTGGTGAATATGGAGGAGGTTCTCCCACATAGGTTCTATTTATACATCCCAGGGTGTTCACAGCTTCTTCCGCCTCACTTGTAACTTTTGGTTGAAGTGTACAGTCAACAACTGGATGGTGTTGTCCAGTGCTTTCTGTAGAGTTTACTCCATAGCCTTGGGCACTAGGAGGCTCCTCACTGAGTTCAACAGAGTGGAAAACTGATGTCACAGCCCCTGTCTGTCCTGCATTCTCTGATGTCCTTCCTTCTCTGTTCTGATCGTCTCTCCATTCCTCTTGTACTTCAACTCCATTTTCACTCCCTGCCGTATCTGAAGGAACCCAAAATATGAGAAAAAGCAAAAGAACGTGCATTTATAAAGCGCCTTCGAGGATATCCCATCGTGTTTTACGCCAATGAGGTACTTTCAAAGTGTAGTCACTGCTGTGAAACTATGTCCAATTTTGAATAGATTGGAATAATTTTGAATAAGTTGTAGAAATTGTTTCCATCTTTTGAGTAAATGTTCTCAATGTTCAGGGGATGGTTAGTTTACAAGTTATTGTGAATAAAGTTAGGGATATAGGCTGTCACCAGAAGTAAACATCTGGTGTAACGCTGGCACATTGTTGATTCAGTCAATAGCATCAACAACATCACCATTATTTCATGCCTTTAACAGGGAGAAATACTCCAAGGAGTTTACACGACCATCACTCACTGTAAAGATAGTCAAAGATTTTCCTAAAGGTGACTTTTTTTAATATAAAAGCTTACTTTTGTGCATTTCATAAATGTAATATGGGACAAGACAGCTTTTCAGTTTAACATATCCAGTTTAATAATAAAATCCTCAGTTTAGCCGAATAATGAAGGAACTCATTTCCATTCATCTGAAGAGAGGCCCAAGGCATTTCAAACATCAAAATTTGTCACAGGCGCAAAGTTTATACTGAAGTATTGAAAAAACAGAGAGGAAGCCAAGCAGTCTCTGCCAATTTACAGAGAAAATTCCCCGGCAGTCAACCCAACATGTAATTAGGGGCAATAGTGTAGCACAGACAATATTAGATTGGTCGCCAGTGATACATCTCACCCAAGTTTCATTTCCATTGATGTCAACCGGTTATGGGCAGAGCTTTAGATCAAGTGGCTCCTTAAATGGCGATGGTAACATAGCAGTTACATTACTGGACTAATAATCCAGAGGCCAGCAGTAATGATTTGGAGACACGAGTTCAAATCCCACCACAGCAACAGGGGGATTTAAGTTCAGTTCATTAAATAAATCTGGATTTTTTTTTAAAAAAGGTACCAGATTGTAATAAAAACCCATCTGGTTCACTAATGACCTTCAGGGAAGGAAATCTGCCGTCCTTACCTGGTCTGGCCTACGTGTGACTCCAGACCCACAGCAATGTGGTTTTGACTGTTAGTTGCCCTCTGAAATGGCCTAGCAAGCCACTGAATGGTGGCAATCAATTCTGGCCTTGCCAGTGACCACCCCTATTGCTTTCTAGTTAACCTCAGGATGTAACGGCATACTAAGATTTTGTGGCTTTAATGGAACATAGATAATGCACACACCGCCACCCTTGCAGCAGAATAAAGCACTGTTTGTTACTTGGTATAATACTCCTGTCATTATAAGAGAACAAATCTCCCAACTTATTGTGATTTACCTCATAAGGCTCTACTTGAAAACACTGGCATGTTGGTGGGAAATATATAGGCACCAAACCCACCCCTGCTCCCACCCTTGGTGAAATTTCTTGTAAATTCATTAATTATCATTACAGTTAAGTCTGCTGTTGATTTATGTTTAATTAAAAGAAACATCACTGGGGAAGGTTGGGATCAGTGTGGGATGACATAGAATTCTACAGTACAGAAACAGGCCATTTGGCCCAACAGGGCTGTGCCAGTGTTTATGCTCATCTCACCTTATCTGTCTATCCGTCTATTCCTTTCTCCCTCGTGCGTTTATCCAGCTTCCTCTTAAATACATCAAAGCTATTCATCTCAATTACTGCTTGGGCTAGCAAGTTCCACATTCCCGTCATTCTCTGGGTAAAGAAGTTTCTCCTGAATGGATGCTGTGTCGTCTTGTGTTATGTGTGCCGTTTGTTTTTTTTTTGATGGTGTGGCTGTTTGATTTCTTACCACATTGCATTGTTTACTTGTCCAACCCTTCATTGATATGTTTCATATATAATAATGAATGGAGAAAGCAGCCTTGTGGCAATGATTAATACATCATGTGGTGTCGAATGTCATTGTGACACATACAAATAGCGTGCCCTAAGTACACACGCCAAGAACAACAGAGTATCAAAAGAAAACAAAATGAGTTCACACTGAAAACTTTCTTCCAACCTTCCAAGATCTCTGTGCTTGTCCAATTCTGGCCTCTTCCACATCCCCGATTTCCATCGTTCCACTGTTGGCAGCCAAGCCTTCAGCTGCCTGGGTCCGAAGCTCTGGTATTTTCTCCACCTCTCTCACCTCCTTTAAGACACTCCTTAAAACCTACCTCTTTGACCAAGCTTTTGGTCGCCTGCCCTAATATCTCCTTATGTGGCTTGGGGTCAAGTTTTGTTTGATAGGTGCGCCTGTGAAGCACCTTGGGGCAGTTTACAGCATTAAAGCTGCTATATAAATGCAAGTTATTGTTGTTATTAACTTTTTTTTATCTCAATGGCTGCTCCCAGGGCCAGACTTCTACTCTGCCTCCCCTTTCCAAATCAGAGAGTTTGACTTGGAGTTCCAGCTTTGACTGACCTTTGAACTCACCTGCCCTGGGCGGGTTGCTCTATTTCATGGCCAGTCTATCAGGTGGAAGAGGAGGAGAGTTTCCCCTTGGGGTTGAGGAGATGGAAAGCTAGTGAGGCCTGTCCTGGTTTCGAGTGCACCAACTCCTGTCAGCTGATGACAGACCATAGTTAGCCAGGCTGTGACTTACCATCACTTTCCACTTGAAGGAGAAACCATGGCAACAGAAAGCCAAGAGAAATAAAATGTCTTTTATATTTTAAAAAACTAAACTGCCAAAGTTTACTGAGGCGTTGAGCTGTTTAATCCAGCTCATAAAATGGAAACCACAAGAAGCAACAGAAACAACTTTAATAGCATTTCTGAGATAACAAAATGTTCCAGTTTGCTTTACATCACTGGAAGAGGGTCAGGAGGAGAAAGAGATATGAGCAGGAAAAGGATGGCAGCAGTGTGTACCATCTACAAGACACACGGAAGCAACTCATCAAACCTCCTTCAATAGCACCTTCCAAACCCGTGACCTCGACCACCTAGAAGGACAAGGGCAGCAGATGCATGGGAACATTACCACCTGCAAGTTCCCCTCCAAGCCACACACCGTCCTGACTTGGAACTATATCGCCGTTCCTTCACTGTCGCTGGGTCAAAATCCTGGAACCCCTTCCTATTAGCTCTGGGGGTGTACCTGCCCCACATGGACTGCAGCAGTTCAAGAAGGAGGCTCACCACCACCTTCTCAAGGGGCAATTAGGGATGGACAATAAATGTCGGACTTACCAGTGACGCCAACATTCCAAGAATGAATAAAAACAAAGAGGTAAGATTTGAAGAGGACATCTGAGGCTATCGAAGAAGTAGCAAGGCAGAGAGGTACAGGAAGAGCCTTTGAGTATACCAGCATTTACTGCATGGGTTTAGGAGAAGTTTTTTGAGGAGATGTGTTGGTTGTTTTGGGATGGGCACAGCCTCTAAAAAAATTATAAGAACCTCAATCAACAATGACCTGAAATACTCAGTTATTTTGGTTTCTTCTCTTCCCCCCACAATGCACATCCTTCCCTGAGAATGACAAGCAAGCAACCTGCTCCACAGTGCCCCTCTATACCTGTTTGTTAAGGAGTGCGTCTGTCTGACATACACAGAAATGGAAACACACTGATGTTACAACATAGAAACCAACCATTCGGCTCAACGAGACACTGTCGGCATTTACCCTCCACATGAGGAATTATTTCTAATCACATTTATCTGCTTTGTTCCCATGTCTCTTTAGTTTAATCCACCTGTCTAATAAAGTCTTGAACATTGGTTTAGATCCTGCCTCAACCACTCACTCTAGAAGTGAATCCCACAGCCTCACAACACTCTCTGTGAAGAAGATTCTCCTGCTTTCTTCTAAATCTCTTACGTTTAAATCTTATGTCTATGGCCTCTCGTTCTTGACCCCTCGCCTACTGGAAACAGTCTGTCCTGTTCCATCCTGAGATAATTAAAACAACCTATCATGTCAGCCCAATTCTAATGGAAAAGGGCTGGACTTCCTTCGTACTGTATTTCCTCCTCTGAGTGTATTTGCATATAGTGACTTACTCTCCTGCTTTTCACTTACTTCTCAATTAGTCTGTGTCCAATTTCCTTGGCATCTTTCCAGACAACATGAGCCTGCCTTCTCCATTCTACAACACATTAATACAGTAACACCAAAACTGGCATCAGGTACATTCCTTTAGGATAAGGGATCGGCCACTTAGGACTGAGATGAGGAGAAATTTCTTCACTCAGAGGGTTGTGAATCTTTGGAATTCTCTACCCCAGAGGGTTGTGAATCTTTGGAATTCTCTACCCCAGAGGGTTGTGAATCTTTGGAATTCTCTACCCCAGAGGGTTATGGATGCTCAAGACTGAGATCCATAGATATTTGCACTCGAAGGGAATCAAGGGATATGAGGACAGGTGGGAAAATGAAGTTGAGGCAGATCATCCACGATCTTATTGATTAGCGGAGCAAGCTCGAATGGCTCTGTCCAATCATGAGGGCTTTGGACAGAATGATAAGGAAAACTGTTCCCATTGGCGGAAGGGTTGAGAACCACAGGACAGATTGAAAATGATTGGCTAAAGAACTGGAGGTGGCATGAGGTAAAGCTTTTTCTACACAGCGAGTGGTTAGGATCTGGAATGCGCTGCCTGAGAGTGTGGCGGAGACAGATTCAATCAGGGCTTTCGAAAGGGAGTTGGATAAACAGCTGATGAGAAAAGATTTTCAGGGCTACGGGGAAATGGCAGGGGAGTGGGACCAGATGAGTTAATCTTGCAGGGAGCCAGCACAGGCATGTTGGGCTGAATGGCCTTCTTCTGTGCTGCAACCAGTCAATAATTCCATGATTCTATGTATCCCCTACTCTTATTCCGCTTTCTTATGTTATTATTTTATACCAGCTCTCTATGCGAATGACTTACATTAAAGCCCAATTTCCAATATTTCACTGAATTGCAGTCTCAACTTGTCAGCTGACACTGTTCCTCACTCACAACGACTCCGGAAAAAAATATAGGGAATTTGGAATTCTCCACTCGTTCAAACTATTCCATACCGTTCCAGCACTAAGTCCTAACCCTATACCTCACTTCCCCTTTCACCCCTTGCATAAACATCCAACAGTCCGTGAGTAATACTAGCCTCCCCCTCTGAGACTCAGTGATAATTCAGGATGGGGGGGGGGGGGTTTCTCACAGTGAAGAAAACACGTGGTCATTTGTTGTGTTGCTGATGTTTAATAAAATAGAACAATGATTTGTTAATAGAGAAGGACCCAGTTCCAGATTTTAGTTTAGACTCTTGCACTGAGATGCAGGAGGCACAAGAACACGTTTAATTGAACTTCCCCCACTGTAAAGAAATGCTATCCCCGCTTATAAATTCCTGTACTGTTCAGCTCATCCCCCAGGAGAAATCATTGAAAGGACTTTAAATTGCCTCACAGTACAATAGACAAGTATATTTTTATACTTCACTGAACTGTATGCAGGACCAGCTAAAGAGAACCAGATGAAAAAACATCGCGAAGAATACAGACTTTTGGCAACATCCAGCCACCCTGTTCACACAGAAAGAAACTCTCCAGCTCTGAAATACCTGATTCCATTCTTGTTGCCGCTTCTCTCTTTCTCTGCGCCGTCTCTCGCTCCTGGGGTGGGGGGGGGTTTATGTTTCTTGTGACAAAAAAAATAAGTGAGAAGCTGCTGGTGCTGCCAGTGAATGGGATTAATAAGTCACAGAGTGCATGTTTACAGAGCGGTGTGCAGGCAGGTAAAAGCCAGAGCCAGCTCTCCGCAGGACAGTGCCAGTCAGCAGAGTGGCTGAGGGAGGCTGGAGGCTCCAGCTCGGGAAGCTGTCTGGTATCAGTCAGTGCTGTCCCGCCTCGCCCTGGCACAAAGTCCCTCTCCCCATACACACACACACACAATGAATTATTTACTGCTCTGCAAGAGATAAGGCCCGCTATCTAAACACCAAGACTACATCCACCTTTGAGCCAGTGGTTTACCGTTTGAAACTTTTTTTTTAATTACACTTCTTCTGACTGCTGGTTGCAAACTTCATTCTCTTTTTTTCTGCAATCGATAGCTAATAAATATTTATGTTGATTGACAATTTAAAGACTTCAACGTCTCGGATCCAGTTCCAGATTTTTGGTCTGTCCCTTTGCGCTGTCATTCAAGAAACAAAAGAACTTGCCTTTATATAGCGCCTTTCGTGGCCCCCAGGATGTCCCAAAGCGTTTTACAGCCAACAAAGTGCTTTTTGAAGTGCTTTCGCTACTGCGTAATGTAGGAAACGCAGCAGCCAATTTGCGCATAGCAAGATCCCACAAACAGCAGCGTGATGATGACCAGCTAATCTGTTTTTTTAGTGATTTTGGTTAGGGCGTAGATATTGGCGAGAACACTCCTGCTCTTCCTCCAATAGTGGCTGTGGGATCTTCCACATCCACCTGAGAGAGCAGACGGGGCCTCTGCGTGATGTAGCTACTGAACTATATTTAATATGACATTTCCCTCCCCAGAAAGCAGTTGTGCCTGTGGGGTTCACCTGAAAATTTCAAAACTGTGATTGTGAGATTTTTGTCCGGTAAGGGCATTGAAGGATACAGAACAAAGGCAGGTAAATGGAGGTTAGATACAGATCAAGCATAACCTAATTGAATGGCAGAACAGGCCTGAGGGGCTGAATGGCCTTCTCCTGTTCCAATGTTCCAATGCTCATAACATACTTCAGACGAAAGGACAACAAGGGGTTAACTCCTTGTTTGAGATTCTGTTAAAGTCGCAAGGTTTTGGTGGAAACAGACAGTCAGATAGCCCAGTCAAGAATCAAGCGCGCAATATGTCTTCAACCACAATAGAAGAAGGGATTAGCATTTGAAGCTCTTAAGAATCAGACAACGGAAGGAGACGGGCTCAAGTACTGGGTAAATCTAAGGATTGAAGAGGTGTGAAAGATTGGCCTTCCTGAAATCGATAATCAGCAGGAAATAGGTGATTGTGTCTTTCACAGAAGACCCTTTTTAAAATAAACTCAAGAATGAGTTGCCAAATTTGGAGACGAGATGGTCCAGCAAGAAACGTCTAAATGTACACAGCGATCAGGGTACGTTAATGCTCCTGCAGGCAGACAGTAGAGCTCGGTCAACTCCACCGAGGGACCTACGACCATCATCAGCAGACCCACCGAGGGGGGATTGTAAGCATTAAGTTAGGAATAGGCGGTTTAACCTATGGTTAGCCTCTAGCAGGACAGAGTCCTGGGTCACGTACCTATAGTTGGAACTGTAACTTGTGATTGCTGAGCGTAACCCTTCTCTAAGGATTGTGGATAATTCAATGAAACGATTCTGAGTTATCAGAAGAAACTTGTCTCGCTGGTTATTCTGTTCAAGTCATACATTTGTAATTCTGGGGTCATGAACTCGTGTGTAGGTCAGGGTGGGGGGCGTCTTTGAATGAGGAACAGAATCCCCAACAAGGCCAATGGTTCTCAGCTGATTTTTTTTTCAGCAAAGTGAAGAATGTCAGTTGTCGGCGAGGGAAGTAATTTCTCAACTTTTCCCACCTTATGTCAAACACACGTTTGTTCAGTCACGAGATGGAGGCGAGGCAACTTCCTCGGAGGGTGGGAGATGAGGTGCCAGAAGGAAAGGCTGACTCATAGCATCTGTGATAGGCTGACAATGTCACCAACACATGCAGGCACATCAAGGCTGACTCTTGTGGTTGAAGTTGGGGTGTGGGGAGACCGTTCTGCTTGATACTTGAGCCAGTAATCCAGGCTGTCAGCCCTGAGGGAGTGCTGCACTGTCGAGAGGTATCGTCTTTTGGATGAGACATTAAACTGAGGCTCCGTCTGTCCTCTCAGGCGAACGAGCCCATGGACACTATTGGAAGGAGAACAGGGGAGTTGTCAGCGGAGTACCAGCTTCCTCATATAGTTGCGTTTTACTTCTGGAAAAGTCAACCCAGAAATAAAGATTTGCTTTTCAAGCTTAAATCGAGTATTTTTATTCAGTTCCGCTCAAAGAATCATCACAGGGGAAATGATGTAAAGCAACTGCCTAGACTGTGCTCTGAAGACAGCTGAACTGAATGGAACCCACTTTTCCATTATGAAGTTATTTGACACCCATTGATTTACACAATAACACAGAGCCAAGCACGAAATGGCCTTTAGAAAGAAGGGCAAAATCTGCATTAGTCTGTACCACACCAGAACTAACAAAAAAAGGAACTTACTTTTTAACTAAAACAGAAGGAAATTGTCACATTTTGGACATTTAACTGGTTTTGTCTGCAGAAGATTAAGAGGTGACCTAAATGAAGTGTTTAAGTGAGGTGAGTAAAGGAGTTGATAAGGTCGATTGAGAGAAACTATTTCCTCTGACGGGGGGAGTCCAGAACAAAGGGGCAGAACGTTAAAATTAGAGTCAGGTCATTCAGGGGTGATGTCAGGAAGCACGTCTTCACACAGAGGGGAGTGGAAATCTGGAACTCTCTCCACCAAAAAACTGTTGAGGCTGGGGGGCAATTGAAAATTTTTTAACTGATTGATAGTTTTTTTGTTAGGGAAGGGTTTAAAGGGATATAGAACCAAGGCAGGTAGATGGAGTTGAGATACAAATTATCCATGATCTAACTGAATGGATGAACAGGGTCGAAGGGCTGAATGGCCTCCTCCTGTTCCAATGTGAAAATTAATTGCCCTTTGTGGTTTCTGTTGTTCCATTTTCTCTGATGTCATCTGAAAATTGCAATGGGTCCCTCCACATGTGGTGCTGCCCTGGCTTTCCGACATTAGATAAAGGTCGTTCTCCTGAGGACATGTCCTGGAAATATGGTCACTCTCTTAGCCAGAGAATGGCGAAAAAAAAGACACAAGGGGGCACTTACAGAGTGGGTAGACAATAACCAAAAAAAAGGGAAAGGAAAGCGTTCGATTTAATTAGACTGGGCGATTTTCATCGTGTGACTGCCTCAGTTTTGGGTGGTAGTGAGATGGAAGAGGAACGGAGCCACAAATAGATCTACCAGATTCCCACTGAGTTACACTCGCACCCGATATTCCAAGTCAGGTCCACGCCAGGCATGTTTACCTAAGTGAGCAGACGGGGCCTTGGTTTAACATCTCACCCAAAAGACAGCACCTCTGACAGTGCAGCATTCCCTCAGTACTGCACTGGGATTATCAGCCTGGATTTTGTGCTCAAGTCTCAAGTGGAACTTGAACCCGCAACCTTCTGATGCAGATTGTGAGAAAACGATGCACTGAGCCGCAGTGGTAATCTGGCACAGAACACACATCAAACCTACAGCCTTCCCAGTCAGCGTGCCTCAATTCTGAACAGGGTTCATGCCTCTATTAATCAAATCACCTTGCGGACAAACTCTTCATTGACGGATGTCTACGTGGGGTGTTGCAAATGGGAGTCTGGAGATCATTTCACAGCTCAAATGTGTTAAGTAACTACAATGAAACTAAACGGAACCACCTAAAGTTAATTATCAATGAATGTTCTGCACTCTGCAACATGCTCCAGAATGCGTTTGAAAGTGAGCTTTTAAAATAAATGAAATGTGACCGTGTTAATGATGCTTTGCAATGAGCCTTCAATCAACTGCCACCTTCAGCACTAGTGAGTTAAGGTGTCTCCTGAATAGGAGTACCGAGATACTTCCCATAACATAGGTTTGTTGCAATAGTGAAGTTTGCATTCGCTCCAAATATATAAACATGTTTTGAGCCTTTCAGACAGCACAGCTTGCATTTCCTAGATTGGCAGATCTCCCAGGGCATCGGTTGCCAATATTCGGGGTCCTGAAGCCTGTGTCGCTGCTAACCTGGCCTGTCGCTTTAAGACCTTTGGTAATGTGCCCCTTGGGGTGGGGGGAGGGGCAGTGGCACATCATGTGATCAACTAGAGGTTAATTCATTCTCTAGTTGATGTCCCTTCAGTATAGCTGCTCTTTGGTTCCTGCCCTTGGGGAGGTCATCCAAAGGTCAGAACAGAAACAGAATGAAATGATTCAATTTTATTTCCCATTTGTGTGTTTTGATTTTTGATTAGTACGTTCTTTTTATTTACAAAGTTTGATGTGATGCGTGTATAAAATGCAAGACTTTTTCATATTTCTCAACAGGTTTCCCATGACATCTGTGAGGTGCTTCATAAATTGGTTTATAAACGTGTGCGGGTATTATTCTGCGGCTAAGGCGAAGCTGGTCACATTGATGCCGCAAAGTCTAATGGGTCCGAGCAAGTACAGCCTGAAGTCACTCAATGTTCAATTGCTTTGACGAGGGAACTTTTACAGATTGTCATAGTCAGGCTGCACCCCTGAGACACAACGCATTTTCAAACTGTTTTCCATCTGATACATCTGGAGTTCGGCACATAAAGGGTACGAGAAGCAGCACTTTGAATACACTACCAGTAAATCCCCCAATCATGAATCGCAATCTCCGGTCCAAACTAGGCTGGCTTCATACTGACAAAGAGACAAAAAATTATGTGCCTGTCAAATTTAAAGGGATAGGCACAATTAAATGTGTTGGGGTGAGAATGTCACAAAGAGGAGAATGAAAATTTAGACAGCTTATTGGAGAGCATTGAAAATTAAAGTGTAATGTAGGAAACACAGCAGCCAATTTGCACACAGCAAGATCCCACAAACAGCAATGCGATAATTCTGTGTCAAGCGATGTTGATTGAGGGACAAATATTGGCCCAGGACACTGGGGGAGAACTCACCTGCTCTTCTTCAAAATAGCGACACAGGATCTTTTATATCCACCTGAGAGAGCAGACTGGGGCTCCAGTTTAACGTCTCATCCAAAAGAAAGCACCACTGACAGAGCAGTGCTCCCTCATTACTGCACCAGATTTTTGTGCGCATAGTCCTGGAGTGGGACTTGAAACCACAACCTTCTGACTCAGCGGTGAGAGTGCTACCCATTAATTCATTGGCTGTAAAGCTCTTTGGGTGGTCACGAAAGGCGCTATACAAATGCAAGTCTTACTTTCTTATAATTAGCCCCATGTGATTCAGTGATTGGACCGGTGCAACATGTCACCTTTTTACTGCAGTGTGACAGAGCAGGAATGAAGGCGACAATGAGAAAGTGGTTCTGAAGAAGGGTCACTGACCCGAAACGTTAACTCTGCTTCTCTCTCCGCAGATGCTGCCAGACCTGCTGAGTGGTTCCAGCATTTCTTGTTTTGATTTCAGATTTCCAGCATCCGCAGTATTTTGCTTTTATTTTAATGAGAAAGTGGCTATGAATTTGAATTGTGAACCAATCTTTGTTGATAGGAACCTTTAAAAAAAAAATCAATATTACCACTTTTAAAAATTCATGCTTTTTCGAGATTTCACCAATTAGTTGCTTCAGTGCAGAAATAGAAATTATCGTCAAGCACCGTTTTTATACGCACTCTTTCGTTTTGCATCTCCCCCACACACGCCAGCCCCAGCTCTCCACAGAAACAATATTCCTTCTCGAGTGTGACCATTTTGTTCTGATCAAACGTCATTTTCTTGGGTTGAATGCTGCCTCAAAAACAATCATTAACTCCCGAGCCAGGCATTTCTTAGTAACGTCACATTGCAAAGTGGTTAATGTGGGAAAATTGCACACTATCCGCACCTGGTACTAAACAGACATCATTTGATCGCTCCTGGGCTATGACACCCCATGCCAGGGTCAGGGGTCAGCGACAGCACATACCAGCAGGAGCCCTGTGATTAATCCAAGATAGTATCACTGAAAACAACTACCCTGTTGTTGAAACAAAATAAATTTGATGCAGTTTATTGCACTTTAATGAATATTTTTCCTGAATTCAGCACTCGAAATGGCATTTCTTTACACAGTTCTGTAATTAATTTTTAAAAATTCTTTCATGGGATGTGGGTGTCCCTGGCAAGGCCAGCATTTGTTGCCCATCCCTAATTGCCCTTGAACTGGGTGGCTTGCTAGGCCATTTCAGAGGGCAGTTAAGAGTTGACCACATTGCTGTGGGTCTGGAGTCACATGTAGGCCAGCCCAGGTAAGGACGGCAGATGTGAACCAGTTGGGTTTTTAATGACAATAGATGAGAGTTTCATGGCACCAATACTGAGAGTAGCTTTCAATTCCAGATATTTAAAAAAAAATAATTAATTGAATTTAAATTCCATCATCTGTCATCGTGCGATTTGAACCCATGTCCTCAGACCATTAGCCTGGGCCCCTGGATTACTAGCTCATACAAACATATGCGAACATATGAATTAGAAGCAGTAGTAGGCCATTCAGCCCCTCGAGCCTGCTCCGCCATTCAATAAGATCATGGCTGATCTATTTGTGTCTCGAATTCCACACTCCCATCTACCCCCGATAACATTTGATTCCCTTGCCTAACAAGAATTTATCTACCTCCGCCTTAAAAATATTCAATGACTCCGCCTCCACCACCTTCTGAGGCAGAGAGTTCCAAAGTTGCACAACCCTCAGAGAAAAAATTTCTCCTCATAAAGGCGATCCCTAATTTTAAGACAGTGCCCCCTATTCTGGACTCCCCCACAAGAGGAAATGACCTTTCCACATCCACCTTGTCAAGACTATTCAGGATCTTATATACTTCAATCAAGTCTCCCCTCACTCTCTAAACTCCGGTGAAAACATGCCCAGTCTGTCCAACCTTTCCTCATAAGACAACTCGCTCATTCCAGATATCAATCTAGTAAACCTCCTCTGAACCACCTCCAATGCATTTACATCCTTCCTTAAATAAGGAGACCAAAACTGCACACAGTATTCGAGATGTGGTCTCAGCAATGCCCTGTATAACTGAAGCATAACATCCTTACTTTTATTTTCAATTCCTCTTAATACTCTGCTTTTTTATTCTTCCTGCCAAAGTGAACAACTTCACATTTTCCCACATTATACTTCATCTGCCAGATTTTTGCCCAGTCACTCAACCTATCTATATCGGTCTGCAACCTCCATATGTCTTCACAACATACTTTCCTCCGTATCTTTGTGTCGTCTGCACATTTAGCTACAAAGCCATCACTCCCCTTATCTAAGTCATTTATATAAATTATAAAAGTTAAGGCCCCAGCACAGACTCCTGCGGGACTCCACTCGTCACATGCTGCCACTCAGAAAAGGACCCTTTTAAGCATACTCTCTGTTTTCTGCCAGCCAGCCAATCTTCTATCCATGTTACCCTCTACACCATGAGCTCTTACTTTGCACAATAACCTTTTATGTAGCACTTTGTCAAATGCCTTCTGGAAATCCAAATACAGTATGTCAACGGGCTCCTTTTTATCCACAGTGCATGTTACTCCTTCAAAGAACTCCAATAAATTGGTTAAACATGATTTCCCTTTCACAAGACCATGCTGACTATTCCCGATTACCTTGAGTTTTTTCGAAGTGCCCAGCTATTATCACTACGCCACTATCTCCCCATAAAAATTCTCAGCAGCTGAGGTCACAACGAAAGAAGGTAGCTTCTCTTTCAATTTTATTTTTCCGCACTACTGCAGGGCGGATTGGGATACTGGGACTAGGCAGATGCAGCTCATGTTTTCCTTGTGATACCCCACCCAGCACTAGTGTTCTTTGGTATCAGGCTGGCTGTTGAGTAAGCCCTTGGAAAATTCATCATGGCAGAGTAAGTCCGGCTGTTATTCTCCTAAACAGCTGTTAAGATCTCGCCTTGTAGAAAGAATTGCATAAAATGTACAGCACAGAAACAGGCCATTTGGCCCAACTGGTCCATGCTGGTGTTTATGCTCCGCACGAGCCTCCTTCCACCCCTCTCCATCTCACCCTATCAGTATATCCTTCCATTTCTTTCTCCCTCGTGTGTTAATCCAGCTTCTCCTTAAATACATCTAGGAAAGTGGAGTAACCTGCAGCACTCTGTGCCACTGTGATCTCCGGCACTAGTTTCAATCGCCTAAGGGGTTCTGAAAGGAATTTCCCAATTTTTCCCCCTCATGTTAGCCTGGATTTTGATCTGTTTTTTCACCTCACCCATGGATTTAGGTGGAATGGAGAGTTTATATATTGCAATACACAAGGTATTTCAGTGATGTGGGGCAGACTGAATGGACCAAAGGGTCTTTTTCTGTCTGGCGTTGTTCACATGTTCGTAATATCTCCTGATGTGTCTCAATGTCAAATTTTGTCTGATTTGATTCCTGTGAAGTGCCTGGGTGCTATATAAATGTAAGTTGTTGTTCTTGCCCAGTTTTAAGTGGTGAGCTTATTTTAGGCCGGCTGTAATAAACATTTATTTTTCTGCTTAATGTAAGGAGTTTCCTCAGGTTCAGATTGAACTCAGATTGGGAAACAGTTCAAGTTCATTACTCCTTACACAATGCCATCTGTTACAGACACCCTTGTTCAATAAAAGGGTGTAAAGATAAGCCCAGCAACTATAGGCCAGTCAGTTTAACTTCGGTGGTGGGGAAACTTCTAGAAACAATAATTCGGGACCAAATTAATAGTCACATGGACAAATGCAGGTTAATTAAGGAAAGCCAGCACAGACTCGTTAAGGGAAAATCGTGTTTAACTAACTTGCTGGAGTTTTTTGAGGAGGTAACAGAGAGGGTTAATGAGGACAATGCTGTTGATGTGGTGTACATGGACTTTCAAAAGGCGTTTGATACAGTACCGCATAACAGACTTGTGAGCAAAGTTATAGCTCATGGAATAACAGTAGCAACATGGATACGGAATTGGCCGAGTGACAGGAAACAGAGAGCAGTGGTTAATGGATGTTTTTCGGGCTGGAGGAAGGTTTATGGTGGAGTTTCCCAGAGGTCTGTGTTGGGACTCTTGGTTTTCCTGATATATATTAATGACCTAGACCTTGGTGTACAGGGCACAGTTTCAAAGTTTACAGATAATGTGAAAATTGGAAGCATTGTGAACTGTGGGGAGGATAGTGTAGAACTTGAAAAGGACGTAGAGAATTTGGTGGAATGGACAGACAGGTGTCAAATGAAGTTCAATGCAGAGAAATGTGAAGTGATTCAATTTGGCAGGAGGAACATGGAGAGACAATGTAAAATAAAGGGTACAATTCTAACGGGGATGCAGGAGCAGAGGGATCTGGGTGTATATGTGCATAAGTCATTGAAGGTGGCAGGACAGGTTGAGAGAGCAGTTAATAAAGTATACAGTATCCTGGGCTTTATTAATAGGGGCAGAGAGTACAAGAGCAAGGAAGTTATGTTGAACTTGTATAAGACACTAGTTCAGCCTCAGCTGGAGTATTGTGTCCAGTTCTGGGTGCCGCACTTTAGGAAAGATGTGAGGTCATCGGAGAGAGTGCAGAAAAGATTCACAAGAATGGTTCCAGGGATGAGAAATTTCAGTTATGAAGATAGATTGGAGAAGTTGGGACTGTTTTCCTTGGAGAAGAGAAAGCTGAGAGGAGATTTGATAGAGGTATTCAAAATCATGAGGGGTCTGGACAGAGTAGATAGAGAAACTGTTCCCACTCATGAAAGGATCGAAAACGAGAGGGCACAGATTTAAAGTATTTAGTAAGAGAAGCAATAGGGACATGAGGGAAAACTTCATGCAACTAGTGGTTAGGATAGGAATGCACTGCCTGAGAGTGTGGTGCAGGCAGATTCAATCAAGGCATTCAAAAGGGAATTAGACTGTTATCTGAAAAGGAAAAATGTGCAGGGTTACAGGGAGAAGGCAAGGGAATGGCATTAGGTGAATTGCTCATTCGGAGAGCTGGTTTAGATGTGATGGGCCGAATGGTCTCCTTCTCTGCTGTAACAATTCTGTGAGGTGCACCTTCTCAATACCAGCCTCTTTCAATCAGTCAGCCTGGGAGCCAAGTAGTGTCGCCATCTCTGGTGGAAGGTTTCATCACATGACCTCCTGCCGCCAACTGCCCCACCCCCACATTCCCCCGCCATTGGTCATTTGACCCATTGATCCTTGCGGCACATGGAAAATAAAGACTCTTTGTCACCCGATTGGATAACTCATGACACTCAGTCAAATACCTTTTCTCCATCACTTCCAATGTTTTTATAACAAATAAACAAAAATTTTCGAAGGGAATGAAAAATAACATAATTTTTGTTATTGCCTCTATGATTTTTCTCCTGGGAATAAGCAGTGTCCTCGAGATAAATCCTCAAATCCGGGAGAGTTGGAAACACTGGATCCAGTTGGTGGCCTGTGTTGGTACTGGAGATAGTGAGAGAAATTTTCACGTTTCAAACCCTTCAAACACATTCACTCAGAAGTGTCTGCCATTCAGTTATCAGGACACCCTCCATTATTTAAATATTAACCAACTGATCAAGCAATAAAACCCACATGAAGCAATCGATCCTTAATAACTGGCCTGAAACTCTACCACCTGTCCCTGAATCTAATGGCAAAGCTACTCTGCAAACGGATGTCGAGACCCAGTGAGAAAATGGGTCAGAGCAGTTATTTCCACCATCAACCAGGTAAGATCTCTTACCAATTACATCCCCAATACCTTTTATTGTCATTACTGAAAACAACACACTTCACGTGAAGCCAGCCATGACTATACCAGGTGGAAGGTACATCATATTTACAACACAGAATCAGGGCGTTTGGAGTTTACGCTCCACAGGAGCCTCCTCCCACCCTAATTCAACTAACCCTATCAGCACACCCTTCTCTCCCTCTCTCCAACACGTGTTTATCCTGCGTCCCCTTAAATGTATCGATACTATTCACCTCAACCACTCCCTGTGGTAGCGAGTTCCACATTCTCACCATCGCTGGGTAAAGAAGTTTCTCCTGAATTCTCTTTGGATTTGGGCAGTACAGTGGTGCAGTGGTTAGTACCGCAGCCTCACAGCTCCAGCGACCCGGGTTCAATTCTGGGTACTGCCTGTGCGGAGTTTGCAAGTTGTCCCTGTGACTGTGTGGGTTTTCGCCGGGTGCTCCGGTTTCCTCCCACAGCCAAAGACTTGCAGGTTGATAGGTAAATTGGCCATTATAAATTGCCCCTAGTGTAGGTAGGTGGTAGGGGAACTGTGGGGATGTGGTAGGGAATATGGGATTCATGTAGGATTAGTATAAATGGGTTGGCACAGACTCGGTGGGCCGAAGGGCCTGTTTCAGTGCTGTATCTCTAAATAAAAGTGACCACCTTATATTTATGCCTTCTGCAAGTGGGAATGTCCTCTCTATGTCTACCCCATCAAACCCTCTCATAATCTTAAAGATCTCTATCAGGTTACCCCCCCTACCCCCAGCTTTCTCTTTTCTAGAGAAAAGACCCCCAGCCTGTTCAGCCTTTCCTGATAGGTGGTACCTCTCAGTTCTAGTATCTTATTTGTATATCTTGTATTCTCCAGGACCTCTACGTCATTTTATAATATGGAAACCAGAACTGTGCACAGTGCTCCAAAGTGGGATCTAATCAAGATTCTATACAAGTTTAACAGAACTGCTTTTTAATTCCATCGTTCTAGAAATGAACTCCAGTGTTTTGTTTGCTTTTTTATCGCGTTGTTATCTTGTGACACAACTTTTAAAGATAATCTGTTTTTGTGATGTTGGTTGAGGGATAAATATTGGCCAGGAGACCGAGGAGAAGCCCCCTGCTCTTCTTTGAATAGTGCAATGATGGGGCAGACGGAGCCCAGTGTAAACACAGCTGCTCAGATAGTGCAGCACTCCTTCGGCAATGCAATGAGATATCAGCTTGGATTAAGTACACAAGTCTCTTGAACCTACAACTGTCTGTCCCAGAGGCCAGAGCACAGCTCACTCAGCCAGGCTTGAGACTGAAATGACAATCGCACTTACAATTTGAACATCTGATTACAACCAAAGCTTTTCACCAAGTCTTTGCCTCCTGCTAATTGTAGAAACATCAGCCCTCTGGGTTCTGCTCTTTAGAGTCACCTGAAGTTGGCAGAATGATGGGTCCTCTCAGTTCCCCTGTAAAACAACACCATGGTAATGCTGAACTGATACCCACACTGAATTTATTGGAAGAATACTTTCCAATTATGAAAGGATTTGATAAATGCAGAGAAGATGTTTCCACTTGTGGGGGAGACCAAAACTAGAGGCCATCAATGTAAGACAGTCACTAACAAATCCAATAGGGAATTCAGGAGAAACATCCTTCTCAGAGAGTGGTGAGAATGTGGAGCTCACTATCGCAGGGAGAGGTTGAGGTGAACAGAATCGATACATTTATGGGGAAGCTGGATAAACACATGAGGGGGAAAGGAATAGAAGGGTCTGCTGATAGGGTGAGATGGAGAGGGGGTGGGAGGAGGCTCGTGTTGAGCATAAACACCAGCATGGAGCAGATGGGCCGAATGGCCTGTTCCTGTGCAGTAAATACTTTGTAATTCGATGAATTACTTTGTCAAAATGTCTCGAAGGGCTTCACATGACTGAGCAAAACATTCATCGTGCAAATCACTCTGATGCCTTTGTGTAACAGGTTGATTGAAAACAGCTGCATTTATTGTGGATGTATTATTAATCACAAAATGAGATCTTTTCCAGTTAATATTTGGCTGGAACTGACTGCTGCTGATATTAGGTTACTGAAAAAGTTTTTTATGGTTTGATTTCCCGACTGCCGATATCTTTCCCAGGTTCAGGGTCTCTGATGTTCTTATAGTGAGGATGTACTCCGTGTCTTTAATGAGGTGTCTCTTCACGTTCCCAACATCTCGGCCATTTAGAGGAAGACCAGGGGTCAAACAGAAAGCCCCAGTCACTGGAATTTGACTTATTGGCTGGATTTTCATCAACTTGAGAAACTGACAGAATAAAGTCTCCACAACAACTACGATATAGATTTATTGACAGAAATGTCCATAGCGCTAAATTTCTGTATGAACTGGAGTTGCCCCAAACTCCTTCAACATTCACCACACACTTAGCTACAGGGTTAGGTTGGAGAAGCTGGGTTTGTTCTCCGCGGAGCAAAGGAGATTGAGGGGAGATTTGATAGAGGTGTACAAGATTATGACAGATTTAGATAAAGTGGACAAAGAAAAGCTGTTCCCATTAGCTGATGGTACAAGGACTAGGGGACACAGATTGAGCGTTTTGGGTAAGAGATGCAGACGGGATGTGAGGAAGAACTTTTTTTAACGTAGCGAGTGGTAATGACCTGGAACTCGCTCCCTACTAGGGTGGGACAGTGGAGATGATGAACGATTCCAAAAGGAAATTGGATGGGCACTCGAGGGGAATAAATGCACAGGGCTACGGGGATTGAGCGAGGGAATGGAACTGATTGGATTGCTCTGCAGAGAGTCAGCATGGACTCGGTGGGCTGAATGGCCTCCTTCTGTGCTGTAATGAATCTCTGACGTGACAGTTGAAATTGGTATTTGAACCCATGGCTGACACTAACAATCATAGGGATATAAGTTAAAGCTCAGATATAAGTGGGGTTTTGGAGGGGATTTCTCACCTCCTCAGTGTGGTGTGTGTTACTTGTGGCCAATGGCCTGAGCAAGTGATAGCAACACAAATGTTACTGCTTTGTAATGTGGCAGTTTCCAAGCCGGGGGCCACAAGAGCTCGGTGTGGGGGGTAGATAAGAGCTCGGTGTGAGTCTGCACGTTCATAACGGGGAATGTGGGCTTCGTTTGTTGTTTTAAAAAAATGTAGTCTCCTGACGTGAGTGTCGCTGGCAAGGCTAACAGTTGCCCGTCCCCAGTTGAGAAGGTGGTGGTGGGCTTTCCTCTTGAACTGCTGCAGTCCATGTGGTGAAGGTACACAACAGTGGCACAATCTTGTGGATGAGACGTTAAACCCTCTGCCCCCTCAGGTGGACATAAAATATCCCATGAAGAAAAGCCGGGAAGTTCTCCCCGGTGTCCCGATCAATATTTATCCCTCAATCATCACAGAAACAGATGATCTGGTCATGATCACATAGCTTGGATCTTCCTGTGCACAATTCAGCTGCAGCGTTTCCTACAACAGTGACTGTGCTTCAAAAGGACTTTATTGACTGTAAAGCACTTTGGGACGACCTGAGGCTGTGAAAGGCGCTATAGAAATGCAAGTCTTTCTTCTATTCTTTATTTCATGAAAATTCAGAGATAAACCTAATGGTGCAGCCCCAGCTGGTAGGTGAAACAGAAAGATTTCCACAAGGTGGTGCCTTTGTGCTAATGTTAACTGCATTCGGCACAATGCTGACACATCGAGCCAGGCTGCGGGAGGAGATGAGAACGAGAGGGGCAGAATTCCAGGACAGTTTATCTCTCTAGAAGTAGCTAATGCCTTCTCGTACTTCAAATTAGTTAAACATTACCTTACAAGTGATAATCTGCATTGACTGGGATTATTTTACCTGCAATCTTGTGACATCCCTGTATTTTCTTTCAGAATTGTAAGTCTGTGTGAGAGAGGCACATGGGGTGGGATTTCAATTCGTGCACGCCTTGCAATTTTAATTGGGGAAGCACTTAATTGGCCCAGAGTCGCGTTCGCTGCCCAATTCGGAACAACAGACACGGGAAGGAGGTGGGACACAGTGTGGAGTGGGTCAGGTGGAGGCTCTGGAGCCTTGCAGTGTTTGTGTTATCGGATGGTTGGTGACTTTCGTTCTTAACAGATGCTTGCTGTCACACAGATGAAGGAGAATCCCCTCTCGCAATGTCCTGCAGACCGAGTCTCACTCGGGTGTAACATATCTGGCTCAGAGCAGCCCTATTGTCCCTGCCATCCTGATAAGTACTCCTGCCTCCTGTGCCGCCCACGGCAACATCCCTGCAAACTGTTCTCCAGTTCTACTTCAACCTCCTCCTCGGAATTGTGCTGTTCCGGCCCTTCTCCCTCTTCAAGGTCCACACCTTTCTGGATGTCCCAAAGTGCTTTACAGCCAATTAAGTACTTTTTGAAGTGTAGTCACTATTATAATGTAGGAAAGGTGGCAGTCAATTTGTGCACAGCAAGATCCCACAAACAGCAATGCGATACTGACCAGATCATCTGTTTTTAGTGAAGTTGGTTGAGGGAATAAATGTTGACCAGGACACCGGAGAGAACCCTCCTGCTCTTCTTGGAATATTGCAGTGGAATCTCTTAACATCCACCTGGGAGAACAGACAGGGCCTTTCTTTATCATCCATGAGACAGAGCAGCACTCCCTCAGTACTGCAGTGGAGGGCCAGCCTTGATTTTTGTGCTCAAGTCCTGGGGTGGGACTTAAAGCCTGAACCTTGTGATTCAGAGGCGAGAGAGCACCAACTGAGGCACAGCTCACACTCAAAGTGGCAGCAACACACGAGATTCTAGTAGTTACATGTTCATCAGAATGGCAAGCCGCAAATTACAGATTTCATTCCGACCTGTGATCAGCAGCTGATCAGAGACACAGATACCAGGCTGGCATCTCATTATGAGAACAAGTTAGCTTCTGTGATTATTTTTCGTAATTAATTCTCCGGATGTGGGTGTCCCTGGCAATACCAGCACATGGTAATCCCTACTCGCTCTGAAAGGGTGATAGGCAGTTAAAGATGGAGATAGAATTGAGCTAACTTGTGGTGTCGTTGGTGGGAGCTGAACAAATAGTTTTGGTTTTGTTGATGTTAGTCTGGAGAAAGTTCTGACTAACCCATGACTTGTTGGCCAAGTAGTCTAACAATGCAGATGTAATCATGAAATCAAGGGAGGTGCTGGAGAGGCAGAGCTGGGTGCTGTCACCATACACGTGGAAATTAATTCTATGTTGACAGATGGTGTTGCTGAGGGGTAGGTATAGATCAACAACAACCTGCATTTATATAGCAGCTTTAACATAGTAAAACGTCCCAAGGTGATTCACAGGAGCGATTATCAAACAAAACTCGACACCGAGCCATGTAAGTAGATATTAGGACAGGTGACGAAAGGTTTGGTGAAAGAGGTTGTTTTTGAGGAGTGCCTTAAAGGAGGAGCGAGGTGAAGAGGTGGAGAGGTTTAGGAAGAGAATTCCAGTGCTTGGGCCTGGGTATCATGTCATCAATAGTGGAGTTATTAAAATCAGAGGTAACTCAAGAGGCCAGGATTTGGGGAATGAAGAGTTAGGAACAAAGGAATAGACATGGGCTATTTAAACCCTTAAGCCTGTACCACCTCTTGGAGGACTGGAGAGCTGGAGCAGGTTAGAGAGAGAGGGAAATATGAGGCAATGGAGGGATATGAAAAGTAGGAGAGAGGCAAGGATGGAACCTGGGGAATTTCTGATAGTCATTGGTGGCTGAACAGGAAGCCATTGCAATTGTATTGTTGCTTTGGGGAGAATTGGAAACAACTATGCGGTGGTGTCGTGGTATTGTCACTGGACTAGTAACCCAGGGTATTGCTCTGGGGACATAGGTTCAAATCCCACCACAGTAGAATTTGAATTTAATTAATAAATCTGGAATTAAAAGGCTAGTCTAATGATGGCCATGAAACCATTGTTGATTGTTTATTTTTATTTTAAATTTTATTTTTTTATTATTTATTTATTTTTATTTAATGTTGTAAAAAACCCATCTCGTTCACTAATGCCCTTTAGGGAAGGAAATCTGCTGTCCTTACCTTGTCTGACCGGCACGTGACTCCAGACTCACAGCAATGTGGTTGATTCTTAACTGCCTCTGAAATGGCCGAGAAAGCCACTCAGTTGTACCTAACCGCTACGAAGTCAATAAAAAGGAATGAAACCAGACAGACCACCCGGCATCAACCTAGGCACCGGAAATGACAATGGCAAACTCAGCCCTGTTGACCCTGCAAAGTCCTCCTTACATCTGGGAGCTTGTGCCAAAGTTGGGAGAGCTGTCCCACAGACTAGTCAAGCAACAGCCTGACAGTCATACTCACGGAATCATACCTTACAGACAATGTCCCGGACACTGCAATCACTATCCCTAGGTAGGTCCTGTCCCACCGGCAGGACAGACCCAACCAAGAGGTGGCGGCACAGTGGTATACAGCCATGAGGGAGTTGCCCTGGGAGTCCTCAACATTGACTCCGGACACCATGAAGTCTCATGGCATCAGGTCAAACATGGACAAGGAAACCTCCTGCTGATTACCACCTACCGCCCTCCCTCAGCTGATGACTCAGTACTCCACCATGTTGAACACCACTTGGAGGAAGCACTGAGGGTGGCAAGGGCTCAGAATGTACTCTGGGTGGGGGACTTCAATGTCCATCACCAAGAGTGGCTCAGTAGCACCACTACTGACCGAGCTGGCCGAGTCCTAAAGGACATAGTTGCTAGACTGGGTCTGCGGCAGGTGGTGGGGGAACCAACACGAGGGAAAAACATACTTGACCTCATCCTCACCAATCTGCCTGCCGCAGATGCATCTGTCCAAGACAGTATTGGTAGGAGTGACCACCACACAGTCCTTGCGTAGACGAAGTTCCGCCTTCACATTTCACCTGCGTGCCAAACTGTGTAAGCAGCATGCGATAGACAGAGCTAAGCGATCCCATAACCAACAGATCAGATCTAAGCTCTGCAGTCCTGCCACATCCAGTCATGAATGGTGGTGGACAATTAAACAACTAACTGGAGGAGGTGGCTCCACAAATATCCCCATCCTCAATGATGGGTGAGCCCAGCACATCAGTGCGAAAGATAAGGCTGAAGCATTTGCACCAATCTTCAGCCAGAAGTGCCGAGTTGATGATCCATCTCGGCCTCCTCCTGAAGTCCCCAGCATCACAGATGCCAGACTTCAGCCAATTCAATTCACTCCGCATGATATCAAGAAACAACTGAAGGCACTGGATACTGCAAAGGCAATGGGTCCTGACAATATTCCGGCAATAGTACTGAAGACCTGTGCTCCAGAACTTGCCGCGCCCCTAGCCAAGCTGTTCCAGTACAACTACAACACTGGCATCTACCTGGCAATGTGGAAAATTGCCCAGGTATGTCCTGTACGCAAAAAGCAGGACATATCCAACCCAGCCAATTACCGCCCCATCAGTCTACTCTCAATCATCAGCAAAGTGATGGAAGGTGTCATCAACAGTGCCATCAAGGGGCACTTGCTTAGCAATAACCTGCTCGGTGACACTCAGTTTGGGTTCTGCCAGGGTCACTCAGCTCCTGACCTCATTACAGCCTTGGTTCAAACATGGACAAAAGAGCTGAACTCAAGAGGTGAGGTGAGAGTGACTGCCCTTGACATCAAGGCAGAATTTGACCGAGTATGGCATCAAGGAGCCCTAGCAAAACTGAAGTCAATGGGAATCAGGGGGAAAACTCTTCGCTGGTTGGAGTCATACCTAGCACAAAGGAAGATGGTTGTGGTTGTTGGAGGTCAATTATCTGAGCTCCAGGACATCACTGCAGGAGTTCCTCAGGGTAGTGTCCTCGGCCCAACCATCTTCAGCTGCTTCATCAATGACCTTCCTTCAATCATAAGGTCAGAAGTGGGGATGTTTGCTGACAATTGCACAATGTTCAATGCCATTCGTGACACCTCAGATACTGAAGCAGTCTGTGTAGAAATGCAATAAGACCTGGACAATATCCAGGCTTGGGCTTATAAGTGGCAAGTAACATTTGCAGCACACAAGTGCCAGGCAATGACCATCGCCAACAAGAGAGAATCTAACCATCTCCCCTTGACATGCAACGGCATTACCATCGTTGAATCCCCCTCTATCAACATCCTTGGGGCTACCATTGACCAGAAACTGAACTGGAGTAGCCATATAAATACCATGGCTACAAGAGCAGGTCAGAGGCTAGGAATCCTACAGCGATTAAGTCACCTCCTGACTCCCCAAAGCCTGTCCGCCATCTACAAGGCACGAGTCAGGAATGTGATCGAATACTTTACACTTGCCTGGATGGGTGCAGGTCCAACAACACTCAAGAAGCTTGATACCATCCAGAACAAAGCAGCCCGCTTGAGTGGGACCCCACCCTCAAACATTCACTCCCTCCACCACAGACGCACAGTGGCAGCAGTGTATACCATCTATAAGATGCACTGCAGCAACGCGCCAAGTCTCCTTAGATAGTACCTTCCAAACCCGCGACCTCTACCAACTAGAAGGACAAGGGCAGCAAATGCATGGGAACACCACCACCTGCAAGTTCCCCTCCAAGTAACACACCATTCTGACTTGGAACTATATCGCCGTTCCTTCACTGTCGCTGGGTCAAAATCCTGGAACTCCCTTCCTAACAGCACTGTGGGTGTACCTACACCACATAGACTGCAGCGGTTCAAGAAGGCAGCTCACCACCACCTTCTCAAGGGCAATTAGGATGGGCAACAAATGCTGGCCTGGCCAGTGACCCTCACATCCCATGAATGAATAATAAAAAAAAAATTAAATATAAGGGCAGTGCCAGAAAGATGGACAACGGAGGAGGACGGTAGACCTTGTCAAAAACAGTTGGAGTCACAGAAGACCAACGTGCCTTGGGCACAAATGCAAAGGGAGAAGTGAGTTCCAGAGATGTATGAATAATTAATGATATTTAATGATTAATAATCAGGTTTGGCTAGTTTTACAGTGAGAGGTTACACATGCTGCTGCAGGCCAGCAAGGAGCAAGATAATGAAAGATAATCTTTTCCATCTGCCTTTGTTTACTAGAGGTGGAAAGTTGAGGAAAATAAATTATGAGACTGAGGAGAGGCAATGGTACTAATTTAACTGGGGGTGCAGGAACAACAGAGAGACTTGCTGGTTTACGTAATCAAATCTCAGAAGGTGGCAGGGCAATTTGATAAAGCTGTTAAAAAAAAAATCATATGGGATCTTTGGCTTTATAAATAGAGGCACAGATGAAGAAGTTATGCTAAAACTTTATGAATCACTGATTGGGCCTCAGGGAGTACTGTGTCCAATTCAGGGCACCACTCTTTGGGAAGCATGTCAAAGCCTTTGAAAGGCTACAGATGAGATTTTCTGGCATGGTAGCAGGATGATGAAATCCAGCTACGTGGAGAGATTAGAGAAACTGGGATTGTAGCCTTGAGAGCAGAGTTGAAAGGGAAATTTAATACAGATGTTCAAAATTATGAAGGGCTTTGATAGAGTAAATAAGGAGATATTGTTTCCACTGGTGGGACAGTTGTTAATGCAAGGACACAGATATAAACTAATTGGCAAAAGACCCAGAGGGCAAATGAAGAGAATTGTTTTACTCAGAAAGTAATTGGGGATAGGGCAGGAAGGTGGAGATGAGGTTGAAGATCAGTCATTGGTTCGCAGGCTTGACGGGTCTCCTCCAACACCTATTATGTTATAAGAGCAACACCAACTTATATTTATATATATATATATAGCGCCTTCAATGTAACAAAACGTCCAAAGTGCTTCACAGGAGCGTTATAAAACAAAATTTGACACCGAGTCACATGTTAGGTATTTATTTTTTATTTAGTGATACAGCACTGAAACAGGCCCTTCGGCCCACCGAGTCTGTGCCGACCATCAACCACCCATGTTATACTAATCCTACACTAATTCCATATTCCTACCACATCCCCACCTGTCCCTATATTTCCCTACCACCTACCTATACTAGGGGCAATTTATAATGGCCAATTTACCTATCAACCTGCAAGTCTTTGGCATGTGGGAGGAAACCGGAGCACCCGGAGGAAACCCACGCAGACACAGGGAGAACTTGCAAACTCCACACAGGCAGTGCCCAGAATTGAACCCAGGTCGCTGGAGCTGTGAGGCTGCGGTGCTAACCACTGCGGCACTGTGCCGCCCATATGTTGACCAAACGCTTAGATTTCTCAAGTGGTTTGGTTTAAAGATTCTCAAGTGATGAAATTATGTCAGGTAACAATCTGCCCCATACCTGGAAAAAACAGTTGTGTACATAGCTGGAATAAATATTGTGTACATGTTTAACATCCCTTTATCTTTACATTGCCGCGGTAACGCAAAGGGTATTTTGTATTGTTAATGTTAAAATCAGTTAATAGGACTCAAAGCTGAGGTGCAGATATTACAAGCTACAAGACAATGAGTAGTCTTATAACTAACGGTCTTATGAACTCGAAAGGTATGGCTAAGTCTGACAACTATCACCCACTGCCAGTGGCACAATTACACCCATCAAATGTGACTGCTCTGGCAATCTCGACCTCTTTGATGTACATCTTAGCCCTGCACCATTAGTCTACTAAATCTCTCTCCTTTGTTTCTGTGGATTTCTTTCTTCTTCTTTTCTCTGCATGTTCCCAAAGGAATTTATACAGATCTGTAGATGGTGGAGGGTGTCATGACAATTGGCAATGTAATTTTTATTTCATTGCTCCTTGGAAACATTTCAATTTTAGTACATGATAAAAGCAATTATATGGAATGATATATTTCCATTTCAATTTATCCTGAACTCTCCACTATTCAGTGAGTAGGTACCTAGGACCCAGAATCACAAATGAACATGAATACCTTGCTGTATGGCTGTGAAACATGGGTGACATACAGCTACCAGGAAAAGAAGCTCAATAATTTCTACCTTCACTGTCTGCGGCACACATTATGGGTATAAAAACAAGAAATGCTGGAAATACTCCAGGTCTGGCTGCACCTGTGGTGAGAGAAGCAGAGTTAACATTTCAGGTCAGTGACCCTTCATCAGAAGAGCAGTTCTGATGAAGGGTCACTGACCTTTTAGAACATTACAGCGCAGTACAGGCCCTTCGGCCCTCGATGTTGCGCCGACCTGTGAAACCATCTGACCTACACTATTCCATTTTCATCCATGTGTCTATCCAATGTCCACTTAAATGCCCTTAAAGTTGGCGAATCTACTACTGCTGCAGGCAGGGCGTTCCACGCCCTTACTACTCTCTGAGTAAAGAAACTACCTCTGACATCTGTCCTATATCTATCACCCCTCAACTTGAAGCTATGTCCCCTCGTGTTTGCCATCACCATCCGAGGAAAAAGACGCTCACTATCCACCCTATCTAACCCTCTGATTATCTTATATGTCTCTATTAAGTCACCTCTCCTCCTCCTTCTCTCCAACGAAAACAACCTCAAGTCCCTCAGCCTTTCCTCGTAAGACCTTCCCTCCATACCAGGCAACATCCTAGTAAATCTCCTCTGCACCCTTTCCATAGCTTCCACATCCTTCCTATAATGCGGTGACCAGAACTGCACGCAATACTCCAGGTGCGGTCTCACCAGAGTTTTGTACAGCTGCAGCATGACCTCGTGGCTCCGAAACTCGACCCCCCTACTAATAAAAGCTAACACACCATATGCCTTCTTAACAGCCCTATTAACCTGGTTAGCAACCTTCAGGGATTTATGCACCTGGACACCAAGATCTCTCTGTTCATCTACACTACCAAGAATCTTCCCATTAGCCCAGTACTCTGCATTCCTGTTACTCCTTCCAAAGTGAATCACCTCACACTTTTCCGCATTAAACTCCATTTGCCATCTCTCAGCCCAGCTCTGCAGCCTATCTATGTCTCTCTGTACCCTACAACATCCTTCGGCACTGTCCACAACTCCACCGACCTTAGTGTCATCTGTAAATTTACTAACCCACCCTTCTACACCCTCTTCCAGGTCATTTATAAAAATGACAAACAGCAGTGGCCCCAAAACAGATCCTTGCGGTACACCACTAGTAACTAAACTCCAGGATGAACATTTGCCATCAACCACCACCCTCTGTCTTCTTTCAGCTAGCCAATTTCTGATCCAAAGCTCTAAATTGCCTTCAACCCCATACTTCCGTATTTTCTGCAATAGCCTACCGTGGGGAACCTTATCAAACGCCTTACTGAAATCCATATACACCACATCCACTGCTTTACCCTCATCCACCTGTTTGGTCACCTTCTCGAAAAACTCAATAAGGTTTGTGAGGCACGATCTACCCGTCAGAAAACCGTGCTGACTATCGCTAATGAACTTATTCTTTTCAAGATGATTATAAATCCTGTCTCTTATAACCTTTTACAACATTTTACCCACAATCGAAGTAAGGCTCACAGGTCTATAATTACCAGGGCTGTCTCTACTCCCCTTCTTGAACAAGGGGACAACATTTGCAATCCTCCAGTCTTCCGGCACTATTCCTGTCGACAATGACGACATAAAGATCAAGGACAAAGGCTCTGCAATCTCCTCCCTAGCTTCCCAGAGAATCCTAGGATAAATCCCATCTGGCCCAGGGGACTTATCTATTTTCACACTTTCCAAAATTGCTAACACCTCCTCCTTGTGAACCTCAATCCCATCTAGCCTCGTAGCCTGAATCTCAGTATTCTCAACAACATTTTCTTTCTCTACTGTAAATACTGACGCAAAATATTCATTTAACACTTCCCCTATCTCCTCTGATTCCACACACAACTTCCCACTACTATCCTTGATTGGCCCTAATCTAACTCTAGTCATTCTTTTATTCCTGATATACCTATAGAAAGCCTTAGGGTTTTCCCTGATCCGATCCACCAATGACTTCTCGTGTCCTCTCCTTGCTCTTCTTAGCTCTCCCTTTAGATCCTTCCTGGCTAGCTTGTAGCTCTCAAGCGCCCTAACTGAGCCTTCACGTCTCATCCTAACATAAGCCTTCTTCTTCCTCTTGACAAGCGCTTCAACTTCTTTAGTAAACCACGGCTCCCTCGCACGACAACTTCCTCCCTGCCTCACAGGTACATACTTATCAAGGACACGCAGTAGCTGCTCCTTGAATAAGCTCCACATTTCGATTGTTCCCATCCCCTGCAGTTTCCTTCCCCATCCTACGCATCCTAAATCTTGCCTAATCGCATCATAATTTCCTTTCCCCCAGTTATAATTCTTGCCCTGCGGTATATACCTGTCCCTGCCCATCGCTAAGGTAAACCTAACCGAATTGTGATCACTATCACCAAAGTGCTCACCTACATCTAAATCTAACACCTGGCCGGGTTCATTTCCCAGTACCAAATCCAATGTGGCATCGCCCCTGGTTGGCCTGTCTACATACTGTGTCAGAAAACCCTCCTGCACACACTGGACAAAAACTGACCCATCTAAAGTACTCGAACTATAGTATTTCCAGTCGATATTTGGAAAGTTAAAGTCCCCCATAACAACTACCCTGTTACTCTCACCCCTGTCGAGAATCATCTTCGCTATCCTTTCCTCTACATCTCTGGAACTATTCGGAGGTCTATAAAAGACTCCCAACAGGGTAACCTCACCTCTCCTGTTTCTAACCTCAGCCCATACTACCTCAGTAGACGAGTCCTCAAACGTCCTTTCTGTCGCTGTAATACTCTCCTTGATTAACAATGCTACACCCCCCCCTCTTTTACCATCTTCTCTGTTCTTACTGAAACATCTAAATCCCGGAATCTGCAACATCCATTCCTGCCCCTGCTCTACCCATGTCTCCGAAATGGCCACTACATCGAGATCCCAGGTACCAACCCATGCTGCAAGCTCACCCACCTTATTCCGGATGCTCCTGGCGTTGAAATAGACACACTTTAAACCAGGTTCTTGCTTGCCAGTGCCCTCTTGCGTCCTTGTAACCATATCCCTGACCTCACTACTCTCAACATCCTGTACACTGGCACTACAATTTAGGTTCCCATTCCCCTGCTGAATTAGTTTAAACCCCCCCGAAGAGCACTAGCAAACCTCCCCCCCAGGATATTGGTACCCCTCTGGTTCAGGTGAAGACCATCCTGTTTGTAGAGGTCCCACCTACCCCAGAAAGAGCCCCAATTATCCAGGAAACCAAAACCCTCCCTCCTGCACCATCCCTGCAGCCACGTGTTCAACTCCTCTCTCTCCCTATTCCTCGCTTCGCTATCACGTGGCACGGGCAACAACCCAGAGATAACAACTCTGTTTGTTCTCGCTCTAAGCTTCCACCCTAGCTCCCTAAATTTCTGTCTTAAATCCCCATCTCTCTTCCTACCTATGTCGTTGGTGCCTATGTGGACCACGACTTGGGGCTGCTCCCCCTCCCCATTAAGGATCCCAAAAACACGATCCGAGACATCACGAACCCTGGCACCTGGGAGGCAACATACCAACCGTGAGTCTCTTTCGTTCCCACAGAACCTCCTATCTGTTCCCCTAACTATGGAGTCCCCAATGACTAATGTTCTGCTCCTCTTCCCCCTTCCCTTCTGAGCAACAGGGACAGACTCTGTGCCAGATATCTGTACCCCATTGCTTACTCCTGGTAAGTCGTCCCCCGCAACAGTATCCAAAGCGGTATACCTGTTGTTGAGGGAAACGGCCACAGGGGATCCCTGCACTGCCTGCTGGTCCCATCTCCTTCCCCTGACGGTAACCCATCTACCTACTTCTTTTACCTGAGGTGTGACTACCTCCCCATAACTCCTCTCAATAACCTCCTCCGCCTGAAACGTTAACTCTGTTTCTCTCTCCACAGATGCTGCCAGACCTGCTGAGTATTTCCAGCATTTCTTGTTTTTATTTAAGTTTTCCCACATCTGCAGTATTTTGCTTTTACATTATGGATATATCCTGGCAGGACAAAATCACAAATGTGGCAGTCCTCTCAAAGGCAGAGCGCCCAAGCATGTTGGCACTAATCAAACAGGCGGTTTTGGTGGATTGAACACGTCCGCAGGATGGAAGACAGTTACATACCCAAGGACCTTCTGTATGGTGAGGTAGCTGGGGCCAGACGACCAGTGGGGTGCCCAAAGCTCCACTTCAAGGATGCTTTCAAGTGTGACATGAAGGCCTTAAATGTCAACTGTAGTACCTGGGAGTCACTAGTTGGCGAAAGAGGGAAATGGCAACACATCTTGTGGACTGGTGTGCACTACCATGATGACCAGTTGCTACAGCAGCTTGGCAACAGACACCAACACCACAAATAACAACTCACAGCATCACTTGGCAGCTTCACGTGCTGCATTTGCAGCAGAACCTGCCTCTCAAGGATTGGCCTTCACAGCCATCAGCAAAAGTGCTCCAAGAGAAGACACCCCACCTAAATGGATTGTTTGCTGCGTGTCCATCATCTTTCGTAGATGGAAGGATGCCAACCAATGGTAAGCATAGTAGTACTAGATATGTGGAAGATTTGAGAGGGATGGATGTTGACTGAATTGTGGGAAAATGTTTTTGCACAATATTTGCTTCTGAATCAACAGTCAACTAATGAAGAGTTGGATATAGGAGTATCCCACTATATCTGAACTTAACCACACAGATGCTTCATTCACATATATTTGGGTTCCGTTGAGCTGTATCTCTGTAGTTAATGTATTGGATGAAATACTTATGATGCAAAAATGCATGTGTGTGTTTGGTTTTATTTATTTAAGTTGCCACAAGTCCTCTGTATTTTTAAGCCATGTTTCAGTTATTGCCACTATATCATATTCCCACATGGCTGTTTGTGCTTGTAGTTCACCAACTTTATTCACCACACTTTGTGCGTTTACATACATGCACTGCAAACCTGTATTTGTATTCCTCGTGGTCTTCTCAGTCTGCTCCTATCTAATATGGTACTACTTCCTCCTCTAACACAATCCAACACTCTCACTCCTTTAATGCACCTTATTCCTCTTTTCTCCTTCTATATGTTGGTGCCCATCCCCCTGCCAATTTAGTTTAAAACTCTCCCCAACCATACTAATGAACCTCCCTGAGTGCACTTTGGTCCCAGTCCTGTTGAGGTGCAATTGTCCCTTTTGGCTGGGTGCCTCCTCCCCCAGATCTGGTCCCCATGTCACAAGAATCTGAAGTCCTCCTTCCTGCTCCATGCCTCAAGCCTCACATTGATCTTCCCTATTTTCCTATTTCTACTCCTGTTAGTGCGTGCACTGGGAGTAATCCAGAGATTACCACCATCCAGGTCCTACTTTTTAACTTCCTCCCTAGCTCCTGAAAATCTGACTATAGGTCCTTAATACCTGCCCTCTCTGTGTCGTTGACACCTACATGTACCACAACCTTTCGTTCACTCCCTTCAACCACAGAATATGCTGCACCCTTTCCATGGTGTAATTTACCCTGGCACCAATGTGGGACTCATGACAGTTACAGAAATGCCTGTCTGTCCCCTTATGCAATCTCCTTTAATGACTGCATTTCTGCTCTTTGCTGTTCCATGCAGTCCCTTGTCCATTGGTGCCATATAGTCTGGACTGCACTCCTTCAAGATGTTGTTACTCCCAGCTGTCTCCAAAGCTGAGTATTGGTTTGAGAGTGGCACACCCCAAGGATTCCTGCACCTCCTGTCTCTTCCTACTCTTCTGGATGGCCACCTATCTATTATCTTGCTCTCCTACTGCCTGTGGGGTGACCACCTCCTGTAACATATGATTCAGGACACACTCATCCTTTCTAATGCTCTGCAGCGATTTCAGCTACTCCTCAAGCTTGGAAATCCTGAGCTTGAGCTGAAGCAGCTGGAGACACTTCCTACACATGTGGTAACCAAGACACATGAAGTGTCTTGAAGTTCCCACATGATGCAGGAATTGCAAGCAACAGGTCTCAGCTGCCCATTCATAATCTAAAAAAAAACTCTACTCAAAGTTATAGAAACCTAGTTAGTCCCTTGTTTAAACTATTAGTTTTAATTAATGACTCTGGACTTGCTTCGTGCTAATATTCTTATTAATTCACTTACTGTTATACTCAAGAGATTTGCAGTAGACATTTTTTCCCTCCCGCTTTATTAGAAGTGGGACAAGCTGTCAGGTTTCATGGTACACACTGGAGAGTGAGGGATAGGTGGGGAAAAACTGCCCAATTGCTTGGAGTCCAATATTGGGGTTCAAGTAGTCAAACTGGAGTATGGCTCCATAGCTGCTGGTTATTGATCCTTTGTATGCTAGGTGTAGCAAAAATGTAAACGGGTTAGAAGAAAATCTGCTCTACCGAATGCAGAGAAAATCTCTCTTCCCCAGTGGCTGGGGGCGGGGGGCGGAGGGTTAAATACATGGAACCATGTTTAAGAAAAATCACCTTAGTGCCATAGCTGAAATGACCTTTAGGTCGTGTCCGGGTTCTTTCAAAAGTTCATTTACAACGTGGCTTCCAAATGGCTTGCAAAGAGATGGTTTCCACTGAAAGTCAATGTTGGGCGGCACAGTGGCGCAGTGGTTAGCACCGCAGCCTCACAGCTCCAGGGACCCGGGTTCGATTCCGGGTACTGCCTGTGTGGAGTTTGCAAGTTCTCCGTGTGTCTGCGTGGGTTTTCTCCGCGTGCTCCGGTTTCCTCCCACAAGCCAAAAGACTTGCAGGTTGATAGGTAAATTGGCCATTATAAAATTGTCACTAGTATAGGTAGGTGGTAGGGAAATATAGGGACAGGTGGGGATGTTTGGTAGGAATGTAGGATTAGTATAAATGGGTGGTTGATGTTCGGCACAGACTCGGTGGGCCGAAGGGCCTGTTTCAGTGCTGTATCTCTAAACAAAAACAAGTCGGCTTGAAATGAAATTCGACGCGTCAGGATCTGTGAAGATTATCCAACTCAAACGCAAGGAGGCACCAACTGAAAACAAGTTAGATCTGTCTGATTTTTAAAACCTTTTTCCCCTATTTAAATGAGCAAGCAGTACGCACTGTACCTACACTGTCAAACAGCATGTTAACATGTCACTTGATGGTTATCCAAATAACACAAGTTGTTGTTTAAATGTTCTCCTAGCTGGCCGATCCTCCAAACTCTGTAAACCTGAGCTTATCTGAAGCTCTGCTGCCTGCATCCTATCCCACATCACGTCGCAATCACCGACTGCCCCCCTCTTCTTTGACCTACATTGGATCCTGGTCCCCCAGGCCTCAAGTTTAAAGTTCTCCCTCTGCCATGTATTTAGATCCTATCACTGTACCTCTGCTCCCTGTCTCTGTAACCTTCACCGCTTACCCACCGCCCCCCCGCAAACTGAATTCCCCATTCCTCAGACTCTAGTCGCATGCTTTTGCCCCACCATTGGTGGCTGTGTCTTCAGGCACATAAGCCCCAACCTCAGGGATTCACATCCTAAACTCCTCCTCAAAACCCATTTCTATGATTGAGCTTTTGGTCATCACCTGCCAATATGTCCCCTTTCGACTTGGCAGCCATGTTTTTGTGATGCTGAATAAAGGTCACAGACTCGAAACATCAACTCTGTTTCCCTCTCCACAGATGCTGCCAGACCTGCTGAGTATTTCCAGTATTTTCTGTTTTTTCAGACTTCCAGTATCCACAGTATTTTGCTTTTGTTTTTGTGATTATGCCTCTGTAATGTCCTGGGGCATTATTGTAAATTAAAATGTGCTATACAAATGAAAGTTCTTGTACTACTAAAGTCACATGAGTATGGACGAATAATAATACAACTTCATCAGTCTAGCAGTGATGTCAAACTGTACAATTTACACTTCTGCTCAGTAGAAACATCTCTTAGAAGTGCAGTAACCACAATAAAAATATGACAAGTTTTTTTTATTTCCAAATATAGCTTAGAAAGGAAACTACACTGATATATGCTTTCACAATTATAATTTTACAAAGCTGTTTTCGATCATATAAAGCATCCTTCCAAAAATACCTACATTTCATTTTCATGTAGACTGGAACTTAAAAGGTGGGGGTAAAATTCCGTGCTTTTTGGTCAATGTAATATTATTTTACCTCAGCAGAGTCAAGTGATTCACCTAGATTCACTGAGCTTCTGGGTGCTAGAGGCAATACTGAGATTATGCCCATCTTGGTCAAAATGTAAAACACCAGCTTATCTGAGCGTTTCATTTCTAAAAGATGCTCTAGAACTAAATCCATATTAGTGTAATACTGCGAGTTTCATCTTTTCACAGTATATCCATACAAAACCTCCATAAATTATTGCTCAGGTTCAATTGCTCTCATGTAGGACTGTTTTTTTTTTAATCAACTCAGATTTTACCATAACTGATGAAATGTGCCTCGAACATCATAACTTTAATAGGTGGTCATAATGATTACAGTAAAAATATACAATCTACATGCTTATCTGTAAAAATAATGTACGTCATTTCATGTACACAATTTGTATTCCTGATTTTAAAACCATCCCTGTAAACCTCTATTTCGAACAAAGCAAGGGTAGGTTTGAAATTCTAGGTATTAGTTGCACTGGCATGGGAAATGATCACGACATATCAAACGTTCAAACTTAGTCCACTAGTCCAGTAAAAATAGGAGACTCTAAGTCAATCAACTAATTACAGAAAAGTGGGATAGCTTTTCTTCTACACAGATTTAAAAATAGCGTAAATAGGTTTTCAGATCCTTCAATGAATTGGATGAACCGTGAATATCTTCCCAACCTCCGAGTGTCATTCCACAATCTGTCTACAAGAGGCAAGGTTGGCAGTAGTAGCATTAAACTTTCACCGAGAGCTCTGCTGTCATAAGGCACTAAAGCCAATGCAACAACAAAGAACTTTCAAAATTGATCACAATTTGGGTGTTAGAAGTAACCATAATACTTAATATCATTACAATCTGGTTCATACTATAGTGTTATAACCACTAGAATACTGCAATATCTCCCGATATTAATCTTTACTTAAAAAGCAAGATGAGGCATTTGGCAGTTGAGGATTTTCCTTTGTGCCCAGTATCCGCTTTAAGCACCATGAGGCACAAGGACGGTATCCTGTATGATGCACTGTAGATCTCTCTATACGTCACGGCAATGCAGCATCACATCGATATCCAAAGTCCATTTCACTGCACGCATACTGGAAAATTATTGGTCAATCCTCCTATTCTTCTACCCATCTGCCCAATCGCAAAATTATTCTAAATTGATGTAAACTGTAATCCTTTAAAGTGCTTGAATTTTTAAGTTAGAGCTCACTCCTATCTTGCAGCCAGTGTGCTGTCCTTTGCCTCAGACAGGCGCTACCGTTTACGTATAAGAATGTCCCAGCTGTCCTTCCAGCGCAACGCAGTTAACTCTGATGCTGAAAGAGCTGGATACCCATAGGTGAGAGGACTAAAGGTCTGATACACTAAGTAGATGGAGGAGATCCAAGCTAGGACCACAGCACTGAAGGTGTTTCGAGAGACAGTAGACCTGAAATGGGAACAGAAGTAGTTAAGGATTTCATAATGGTTAATGCTGCATTAGATTTATGGCTCTGGTGACATGAAAAGCTGCCAAGTAGGCATATTGAATATGTAATGGGAACATTGGAAGGTACAGCTCACAAGATCAGTAGCTGCCCTTCAAAATAATGGCACGCTGTACATACCTGAGGATGTGATTGTGAATGTGCTCAAGAACTATAGGCAACAGGAGGATTTTGAAGGTGAGACCAGGCAGGTAATGATACAGAAAGAGTGTTTTCTCCATCAAGAAGAAAGGCAGATAATTAACAGCCCATCCTCCAATGCAGATAGCTCCAGCCAGAACAAAGTGCTCCCAGGTGTCTAACAGAATAGAAACAATAAGAACATTCAAACCAACAGCAGCAGCAGAGAGACACTTAAAACATGTTATATTGAATGGATATTTATGAGAAGTCAATACTCTTATCAATTGGAACTTCCCCCAATACAAGTAATTCACAACTTCTTTGACCTTTTAGTGTCAAAGTGTATTCTCTTTGATAACATGTATTCAAAACTACTCATACTGAAATGCATAAGTAGTAAAAATAAGTGCACTTTGGGAGGTTGCCTGGTTACAAACTGCATCAGTGAACACTCTCACTCTTATCAGAAACTCCATTAAGTAAATTTTGCTGGGACAACATGTGCACAATATCTTCCTTTATCTGTGTATGCAGCGGTCAGCAGCGTAGTCAGAGTGTCTACTGAACAATGAATAAACACTTAGGAGCGCTGCTGCACAAATTTCAGCCCAAAGGCCTAGACATGTTATATTTGGTTAACAAAGACATCGCAAAATTCGTAGATATCGGACTGACAAGTTAACTGTAAACCCGACTGGCATGGTCGTATCCTGACAGTTACAGGGTAAATACTGAAACAAGAATAATCATACAATTTCAACAGGAGATGTCTGGAAATATAGGACTGCATCTGTTCAGGGGACAATGAACAAAGCAGGAAAGACTTCAGGGATTAAAAACAAGAAATGCTGGAACCACTCAGCAGGTCTGGCAGCATCTGTGCAAAGAGAAGCAGAGTTAACATTTTGGGTCAGTGACCCTTCATCGGAACTTCAGGGTCCTTAGTAACTAAAATTATTTCAGGCAGGGCTTTAAAAGTTAAAGCACCAAATCCTTCAAAGGCTTCCGCTCGCTTAAACATTTAGACTTAATTTTGACAAACTATTTTTTCATAGAAACATGTCATTTTGTTTCTCGAAATACTAATGGAGGAATGTTATTCCAGTAGGCCAGTATTTGCAGAAACAAAAAAAAAAAATAGAATTTGAATTAGGTTACCGCTGTCCTTAAGGTATTTTGATGAAATATGTGGGCAGGAGGATAGATCCTAATCTAGCATGTTTCCACACAATTACAAATACACACATTTATCCAGCAGACCTTGCATGTGACAATGTCACTAAGGACTGAAATTTATTGCTAAACATTAGAACAATTTTTCCCCCCCCCTTTTTACATTTGTTCTCACGATGGGGGCAGTGGTGACAAGGTCACATTTAGCTTTTTCTATACATGCACGCGTATACATACGCACACATACATACAGAACACATTAAGAGTCAACCACCGTGTGGGGCTGGGGTAATGTATAGGGCAGACTGGGTAGAGATGCACAATTACCTTCACAGAAAGACACTTGCTTTTTATTTTTTTTTAATGACTTAATAGCATTGTCATGTATTTCAGATTCATTCAACTTAATTTCACAACATGCCATGCTGGGATTGGAACTCAGGACCCCTAAATTGTTACTGCAGAACCAGAACTGCCATAAGCCAAGCTTACCAAATGCTTTATACATTAAGGCAGATAGGTGCATGCGATCAGTTCTATCAGACGGGACATTGGAGCTACTGTACAATAGAAACTACTCATGTCCTGCAACAAACTTGCTTTATAAAGCAGTACCAACTGCTAAAATCTTAATAGGCATAACAAGCAACTCAGTCACCTTCAAACAGAGAGTGCTGCACTGTGGGAGGTGCTTTCAGATGAGATGTTAAACTGAGGCCCCACCTCAGGTGGACATAAAAGATTCCACGCCACGATTTTGAAGTGGAACAGGGGAGTTCTCCCCGGTGTCCTGACCGATATTTATCCCTCAATCAACATCAGTAAAACAAAGCACCTGGTCAGTATCTCTCTGCAGCTTATGGGACCTTCCTTTGTGCAAATTAGCTGTCATGTTATTTACAACAGTGACTACACTGCAATAGTGCTTCATTGAATGTAAAGCACTTCGGGACGGCCTGAGGTCATGAAAGGTGCTATATAAATGCAAGTTTGTTCTTTCTTTCACATATTAAAGGCTGTGTGTGTGCTTCAATTGCTGACTGTAGGGGAAACAGCTAAGACTTGTTTCACTTTTAATCTTAAATGTACTTGTCAAAAATAGATACTTTCCCAAAAAAAGTTATGAGAGTAAAAGTTACCTTCTGGGATGGTGTAGATTCTCCTCCGCTGCCTCAGCAGATGCCAAAGGAAAAGTACTATATAAACAAGAATTCCAACAGTTGCTGACGACCATGTCACAATATTCCCAATCAGCTGGATCTGTGCCTGTGAAGCAAGTTTCGGAATTCAAAAGGTAAAGATGGCATACAAACTATTAAATGTAGTGAGCCCTTTAATATCCCTGAAATTATAGCTTACACCTTATAAAATAAAAAAGCTTGCTCAACTTGAATTATCTGTTCATTCAAATTGAAGACACTTCCTGTCCTGTTGCATTTAAATTGCTTAATTCCAACTACCGAATAACTCAAGTCTATAATAAGAAGGAAAAGACATGACATTAACAGCAGTAGACCATAGCTGGGGAGCCCAGTGGTGTAGTACATTTGTGTAGCAACCACCCTTGCCCTGGGCTGGCTGTGGTGGGACTTCGGTGTTGCTTCTGTCATTTATCTCATGGGGAGCTCTAGATCTCAGCTGAAGTTACTGAACACCAAGCTGACCCTTAGGACCAAGCTGATGGTTTATAAGGCCTGTGTTCTCAGCACTTTGCTGTATGGCTGTGAAACATGGGTGGCTTACACTACCCGGAAAAGAAGCTCAATAATTTCCATCTTCGCTGTCTGCAGCGCATTATGGGTATATCCTGGCAGGACAAAATCAAAAATGTGGCAGTCCTCTCAAAGGCAGAGCTCCCAAGTGTGCTGGCACTAATCAAATCAAAATGGCTTAGGTGGATCAGACATGTCTGCAGGATGCAAGATGGTTGCATATCCAAGGACCTTCCGTACAGTGAGGTAGCCAGGGCCAAACGACCAGTGGGGCACCCAAAGCTCCGCTTCAAGAATGCTTGCAAGCGCGACAAGGCGGTCTTAAATGTTGACTATCGCACTTGGGAGTCACTAGCTGGCGAAAGGGGGAAATGGTGACACATCCTGCGGACTGGTGTGCACTGCCACGACGACCAGTTGCTACAGCAGCTTGGCAAAGGCGCCAATGTCAAAAACAACAACTCTCGGCGTCACTTGGCAGCTTCATGTGCAGCACTTGTGGCAGAACCTGCCTCTTGAGGATTGGCCTTCACAGCCATCAGCAAAGATGCACCAAGAGAAGACTTAAATGGATTGTTTGCAGCGTGTCCATCATCTTTCATAGATGGAAGGATACCAACCATACTGAATGAAGATAAGGGCATTTCTCTATTGGGGCATATCTAATACAGGGGCATTCCCAATAGCAATTTCTCATCATTGCTATGTAATAAGGAAGCTAGCTGGTCACTGGAAACAAAATGAAAATTGTCACTCCAAGCCACTAGAGTCCATCTTTCATACCTTTCTAAGCTAGTTACAGGGTGGCATTGATGGGGAATGCACTGTTCATCTCAGCCTAGGAATAGTTTGCAGTGTGAGGACACCAATTTGTATTCATTTTAGAAGCAAATACTTAAGCATTTTTTTTAAATTTCTAGTTTAAGTCTCGTCTCAACTTATAAGGCAGTCACTTCAATAGACTCAGATTGCACTGGCGTTTTGCACCAGAATTCAGTAATTTTTATGCGCCCGAGAATAAATCCCCAAAAGTAGAGATGTGAATTGAAAACACAATCACATATTTTTACAGCAAAAATATAAATAAATATTGTTCAGTTAAATCTGTTCATTACATTGGTACTGGGATGGAGCCAGTAGGCAATATTGGTGTCCATGTTTATCCATTCTAGAGGGGATGAGCTATACTTGTGCTCAGTCTCTTCACTCTTCAACATCATCATCTTCAGCTGAAGAAAACACAGAACAAGCTCATGTTACGTAAGAACGTACAGCACAGAAACGGTCATTCAGTCCAACTGGTTCATGCTGGTGTTTATGCTCCACATGAACCTCCCCTCATCCCTTTTCATACAGCCCTATCAACATATCCTTCTATTCCTTTTATTCTATGTGTTTATCTAGCTTCCTCTTAAATGTACCTATGCTACTTGCCTCAATCACTCCATGCGGTAGTGAATTCCACATTCTCACCACTCTCTGGGTAAAGATGTTTCTCCAGAATTCCCTAATGGATGATTTATAATCTCAGTTCTTCCTTCATAATATCAGTAAGTCTTTTACATATATATTTGTCAAGCTTTTTAAAAAATTGTATATTCCTCTTCACCCTGCATCATTCTGCTGATGGACAGATGGAAAGCACCAAACCCCCTGCCAATGGCACTGGACAACTGGTCACTGGGAAAGATGCAAGAGGGCCAATAGTGATTCTCCCTCCCATGTTCCCACCTTCCTGTGGGAAGGCAGCTGTGCTCATCACATTACAGGTATTAACTCTAGCTCAGTGCTCGTACGCTCAGCTCTGAGTCAAAGGTTGAGGGTTCAAGCCCCACGCTGAAACGTGAACATAAAACCTAGGCTGACACTCTAGGGCAGTACCGAGGGAGTACCTCACTGTGGGAGGCGAAGGATTTCGGATTTGACGTTAAAACGAAGCCCTGGTGGCCCTCTCAGGAGGATGTAAAAGATCCCAGGGCACAAAATGAAGAGGAGCAAGGGAGTTCTCCCCAGTACATGGGCCAATATATATCTCTCATCCAACACAGCTGAAACAGATTATATGGTCATTGTGACATTGCTGTTTGTGGGAGCTTGCTGTGTGCTTGCTGCTTTTCCTATACTACAACCATGACTACACTTCAAAAGCACTCGGGGACATCCTGAGCTTATGAAAGGCCCTATATAAATGCAAATCTTCATTTCTTTCTTACTGTGATTGCAAGGCTGGATTACAAACTGACTGAAGGAATCAGGTAAATGGACCTATGTCTTAGCAAATTATAACACAGAATGTTAAGAGTTATAACTCTTGACTTCCCCTGTAAATTATGTTGGGATTATTGTGTAGAAATAGCTTACAAAATAAACTCTATCCTTCACAAGCCCACATTCATACCACTTTTACAGAAGTGAGGCTAGAGGATAAATAGTTCACAGGAAGATAAAACTTTACATTTTTCTTTATACCCAACTTTTTAAATCAAGAAAACAAAAATATCCTAGAATGCAGTTAACATTTTTTGAGCACATGCCCTTCAGTAAATTGCTCAAGTGTTTCATGCATGAGTCAATGCTTCACTGATTTTTACACTCTTTTTTAATTAAAGTCCAGGGATAAGCTAAGGCCTCCCATTAGACTACCAACCTAAGAGGCTGCAGCATTTGTACCCCAAGGTGGCACAATAGAGAAGACACCATTTGAATGGAATATTAGCATTTTTGGCTCCAATCCCCTCTTGTCTCTGATGCACCCAGGCCTCATATTCCCCTAAAAGCCTGAATCAACTCCCATCCAAAATGTTTCCAAGTCCCCCTCCTGCTCAATGTGTTAAATATGAATGCCATCTCCTGATCACGGTCTCACAGAGAAAGAGACATGCAGCAAATATTAGCCAAAAGTGCATCTAGCCTTCACAATCTGAAATATGCCTATTTTCCCAGAGTGGGAAAAGACCAATTTCAGATCGGGAGAGAAGCTGAAATAGCTTGTACCCCAGTAGTAGTCTGAGTTTTCTCTCAGTGTAAGTGCAGAGGCATAATAATGCCATGTTGAGCAGAAAGGAGGATTTGGAATCATATTTGCAGGGTTATGTTTGGTTAAGGGGATATTTGTGAAGAACAATGAGTATAAGGGATTCTTTTTAAAAGTGCCTCAAGACCACCACACTGCTTAAACATCAAGTGTTCATTTATTGCTGATCACATCTCAGTGGTATAGGATAGAATGCTAAAATCCTCGTTGGCCAACTTGGGTTTAAAATCTGCCTCAACTAGCATTTAAATTTGGTTATTTGGTTATTCTTAATGGATGAATATTGGGAGATCTTAGCTAGGTCAGTAGAATCGAGCCTTTGTGATGATGGAATGATCCAAATCTTCAGTTTGGGTGGTTTGATTTAGAAGGGAAAAGGAGGAGAAATATCAGGGAGACCTACAACAAATCCCAATGGCTGGTAATTGGCAGCATTGGTGACAAGCATGGCTTTGACCAGCCTGATATGTTGCCCAAAATAGGCAATGCCAAGGCTGAGGGAGATGATAAAAACATTATCACATCTACTATTTGCCTTTATATAGTACCTTGGATGCAGAAAATTGTCCAAACTGCTTAACTTAAGCATAATCAAAAAATGGACAGGGAGCCAAATGGAATATTAGAATGGCAGATCAAAAGCTTAGGAACATAGGAATTAGAGGCCTGCTACTCGATCTGAAGGGACCCGACAACATGCGTCGGATTCGGGTCAGGCCCATCTTCAGGTTCCGGCTTTCGGGCGCTGGCCGGGCCAAGTCCAAGTCGAGTCGGGTCGGGCCGGACATGCAGGGTCAGTGTTGTGCCGTTAAGTATTAAAAAAAAAACTTTGCTGAGCTGGGAGTCCGGGACGAAACTGAGTCTGCGCAGTGAGCGAGTGACGTCACTGTGACATCATCGCAAATGCGCGGCAGCTTCGTGGAAGTTCCGAGTCGGGAGGTAAGTAAACGGATGGCCGGGTCGGGCTTGGGTCAGGTCAATTCAGGTCGGGTCAGGTCCGGCTTGGGGGCAAAAGCAGAGGGACTCGGGCCAGGACGGGCTCGGGTCGGGTTCGTTTTCCCTACCTAAAGTAGGCCTCTTTTAGGAATTGCTAGATAAAAAAAATCTTCTAGTTTGCCTCCTACCTTCCTGGTAGTCACATGATCCAACAAATGATGGAGTTGTTAACTAATCACAGCAAACAATCTCTATCAATGAATTTACAACAGACCCAGACTGAGGAGAGAAAAACCCCCGTGGTGGACAGCTTTGGGAATCACAGGTCCAAAGTTAGCTGTTCATCCCAACCCATACTATACTCAACGCACATCATGTCTCAAATTACTCACATACTGTATCCTGAAATGTTATTTTGTTTGGGCCAGGAATATTGCTCACTCAGAAGCATGGTCAAAGAGGTGGGATTTTTGTTTTTTAAGGCTAGTCTTAAAGGAGCAGCAGAGGGATTTGGAGAGGGAGTTTCAGAGTGTCAAACCTAGGCAGCTAACAGCACATCCTCCAATAATGGAATAAAGGGAGGGGATGCACAAGAGACCAGAATCAAAGCAATGGAGAGTTTGAGGAGTTGTATAGAAAGATTACAACAAAGATATCCAAGTGTGGAATTGAATTTCCAAACAGCCCAAGTGTGAAGTCCAACCTCAACTATTACAACTTGGGTCACCTAAAATGGGGAAATTTTGGTGGTCTTAAACCAGATTGCCCAAAAGGCAGAAGCTGACAAGCTGTATGTGAGCCAGACACAAGTAGATCTAACATAGTCAAATATAGCCAACTTCTGGCTACACGATGGAACTGAGTGTGAACAGCAGGAAAATAGAAAATTAATTGCAGGGAATATAAAAATCTAAGACCCACAGGTACAGTGGAAATACTGGTTTAATTTCCTAAACTAATTTATCTGAGAAAAAAAAAAGTCACCAAAGTTGATTGCTGACTTAAGAGAGTTGATTGTACTTCATCAGGTGTCTGCCTTAGATCAGTGGTAGCACTCTCGATTCTGAGTAAGAAGATTGTGGGTTCAAGCCCCACTCCAGAGACTTGAGCACTTAATTGCATATTGACACTTCTGTACAGTACTGAGGGAGTGCTGCACTGCCCGAGCTGCCAATTTTTGGATGAGTCGTTAAAACAAGGCCCCATAGACATGAAAGCTCCCATGGCATTTTTTGAAGAGTAGGGGAGTTTTCCCCAGTGGCACAGTGGTTAGCACCGCAGCCTCACAGCTTCAGCGACCCGGATTCGATTCTGGGTACTGCCTGTGTGGAGTTTGCAAGTTCTCCCTGTGACCGCGTGGGTTTCCGCCGGGTGCTCCGGTTTCCTCCCACAGCCAAAGACTTGCAGGTTGATAGGTAAATTGGCCATTGTAAATTGCCCCTAGTATAAGTAGGTGGTAGGGGAATTGAGGGAAGGTGGGGATGTGGTAGGAATATGGGATTAATGTAGAATTAATCACCAAAACAGATTATCTGGCCATTATCTCAACGCTGTTTGTGGAACCTTACTGTGCACAAATTGGCTGCCTCATTTCCTATGTTACAACAGTGACTACACTGCCAAAAGAACTTTACTGGCAGTAAACCACTTTGGGATGTCTTCAGGTTGTGAAAGGCATTAAATAGCTTTCTTTCCTTTGCGTGTGTTCTGCCTACTATGTAACAAAGTGAAGTCCATAAAACTGAAGGTTCCATTACTTGTAATTCCAGGAATTTGGCCATAAAGCTGATGTTCTTGCTGACATCCATCTGTGCTGGAGTTTGAAGCTCCAGCTCTCTCTCCTTCTGCTCCTCACCTGGGCGCAAAAATGGAAAAAAAAGCATAAGTTTTAAAAACAAGGTACACTTGTATTTCAAAGCTCATATTCACAACCAATACAGGTCAATTATATGTATACGATTATCACTTTCATTGTTTAATATTTTGGAAAATAATAGTTAGTAGCGATTACAAGGCAACATTCTGATCAAGCAGCTCAAATATCACTATACAACAAAGAGAACTTCTTGGATTTCTTTTGCCTTTTAATTCATTTTTTAAAAATCCGAAGACAAGACTTTGCCACAAAGCCTTTGTACATTGCAATAGAATGGCATTTGCAGAAAAATATATTTTTGATATTGTGTGTGTCTGTGCATACACAGGGTACAATGTGCATTGTAGTGATCAAAGCCGCTGATTTGTTTGGTAGGGCAATGACAAGTGACAAAGAAAGCAAAAACAAATGGACCCTTTTATGTTGAGCAATATTCCTGCCTTTTAGGGGAGAGTTTGTGCTGTTTGCCTAGCTTCAAGTAGGGTACCACAACTGACTTATTTCCCTCCAAGAGGGTGCAAAGGAGATTCACCAGAATGATTCCAGGGATGGGAGAATTTTAATTACAAAGTTAGGTTGGAAAAACTGGGGTTGTTCTCCTTAGAACAAAGGAGATTGAAGGGAGATTTAATAGAAATATGCAAGATTATGACAGGCCTAGATAAGTTAGACAAGGAAAAACTGTTCCCATTAACTAATGGTACAAGGACGAGGGGACACAGATTGAAGGTTTTGCGCAAGAGATGCAGGAGGAATGTGAGGAAGAACTTTTTTTATACAGTGGGTGGGTAATGACCTGGAACTCTCAGCCCACAAGGGTAGTGGAAGTGGAGACGATCAATGACTTCAAGAGGAAACTGGATGGTCACTTGAAGGAAATAGATTTGCAGGGCTACGGGAATCAAGTGGGTGAGCGGGACTGACTGAATAGCTCCATGGAGATCCGGCATGGACTCAATAGGCCAAATGGCCTCCTTGTGTGCTGTAAATGACTTTATGATCTGCCTACTCCTTCTGGGAAATGGCTTGGGCATTTGGGAGATTTAAGGGGATGAAGGTGTTATATGTGCCTCTCAGTAGGGGTACTAATGACTGTGGACAAACAGCATTTTTACACTCAAAATTCATCTTGCCTACAACTGCCCAACCTCCTGATGAAGTTATATGAAAACGCAAAGTGTGAAAATCTTCCTCATTTCAACAACTATTTGCTTGTATTTATAAGGCACCTTTAACATTGCAAAATGGCCTAAGGTGCTTCACAGTAGTGTTATCAAATAAAATTTGACATGGAACCACATGAGGAGACATTAGGACAAGCGACCGAAAGCTTGAGACAGAGGTAGGATTTAAGAATCGTCTTAAAGGAAGAGAGAGGGTAGAGGCGGAGAGGAGGGAATTCCAGAGCTTAGAGCCCAGGCACGGCCGCCAATGGTGCAGCAATTAAAATTGGGTAGGGGCAATAGGCCAGAATTGGAAGAGTGCAGAGATCTCGGAGGGTTGTGGGGATGGAGGAGGTTACAGATAAAGGGAGGAACAAGGCCATGAAGGGATTTGAAAACAGGGATGCGAATTTTAAAATCCCTGCCTCTGCAAGTTTGGATACTGTTGGAGTCCCTTTTATGCCCTCAACTTCAGCCCTGTTTTTAAGTCAAAGAGCCTTACTTTTTCCATATCTGTGTTCCTCGACATTCCATGCCATGTTCTGGTGATAAACCTTAGAGCTTTTATCTCCAACAATCTCCAATTGGCGATACCCCCAATCAGGTAAAGCAGTACCACTGAGCTACAAGGGAAAAGCAAAATAAAACATCACAGGACTGAGATGTGTGCAAAGTAGGGATTGATCATGCAAACTTTAATCATATTTTCTGATGCTGAAAGGGGCACATAAATAAAGGCAGAGGTTTCCCAAATAAAAAGGTCCCTATACACCTAAGAGGAGATGAACTTGTTGCACATATTAATGATATTGGCTTGTTTTATTCCTTTTCTGGAGGAATGCACCATCAATTACAACCCAAAAAATGAAATTTTAGCATTGGGTCTCCTCATTACAATAGCTGCAACTACACTCAAAACTCAATACAACATCAATGAGGTTGTGAAGGCATGTAAACTCTGCACAGAAAGATTAACCTTTTGGTTTTCTTTATGGGAATCCATCTGGCTACTTAGTGGTGCAATTATGGTAAGGAATCCGAAGTGCAGGGATGACAAAAAAAAGCACAACTAACCATTCCCGCTCCCAGGCAGCACACACTGTTACAGCAACAATCAAGTATCCTTAACAACTGCATACAAGGATTTTCAAAAACAACATTCTCTAAACAAATAGTATTCCTGTAAGGGGATGGAAACCTAGCACTCACTCCCAGGGAGCAACTTCTTTAAATATTCTCAAGTCAGTAACATGAATAAATTTACTTGGAACTTCCCACCAGCTTCAGTGTCAAAGTTTTACTTAAAAAATTGAATATCCCAGATCACTTAATTTTCAAGGAATACGTAATTCTGAAAATCTTGAGGAGGACATTATCCCTCCCATCCTGATTCAGCTAAGAAACCAATGTAAAGGAAGAGTTTACACTCTTCAATTCAAGACAACTATAGAGCAACACGTTCCCGTCTCAGAGGCTGACAGCCTGCAACAAACATGATTGAAAACACGACGGAGCTATCTAATCCAGCAACCAGTTAAAATTAGATGCAGTGGAGAATTAGCATCATTAGTTTGTACCCTTTGACAGCGACCTAAAATAACTTCATTCTTCAAGGCTTATTGGGCATGTTAACACAGATATGCAGCCTCACTGTAAACGGTATCAATGTTTACATTCTAAGATCGCTGATCAGTCTTGGTGGGATTCCTAAACTCCCTTCACTAATTCCATAAAGGAATTCAAAACATTTCATCTACATTAAACACAGTACTTATACTCGACTCTCGATAATTCCATTTTTTGGTGGGAAAATTATTTGAGTTATCTAATAATTTGAATGAAGCAATGTAAACAGAAAATTAGGATACTTGCTGCTAAAAACCTGAATTTAGCAGATAATTTGAATCAAGAACTTTTGAATTCATAATAGAGTACGTCACTGGAAAATCTTTCAATGTCCACAGAAGTAAGGAGGCTATGGTTCTATCAGTGTGCGTTGTATGTAGCTGACACCGATTTATCTTGAAAAACTGGACATTTTATAAATTTAAAAGGTAAAATCAAGACAAGTGGTGAATCACATGAGATCTAAATTGCAATCGTGAAGTGATATCCACAATTACAGTATCTAAAGTAGAGATTATTGGATATATTCAGGTTAATGTCACAGAGTGCACAGAGGGATTTAGTCTGAACATGAAGTGTTTAACACAGGAACAGCACACGGCCAGAAAATACATATCGGCAAGAGGGCAAAGGAATTAAGCAACCTTTATCAGACTATTCAAGCTCATTATCAAACAAATAACAAAAAAGGTCCAGGAGTACAAATTCTTTATACAACTGTCTAATGACTATGAATGTGCAGTACCCTCCAGACACACAAACTCCTGGGACAATAGTCCACTCAAGCTGCAAGCAGTAAGGTTAGAGCTCTTGGCTAAACATATACTTGTGTGCAGATCTTGCAAATGTGGTTTGTAGTGGTGGTCTGGTAGGAGTATGTTACTTTAAAAGCTGCAAGTGACACGGAATATCAAGGCAATTAAAAGCCTGTGCATATCCTACAAACTTACCTTTAACACTGCAGATGTGTTCACATGCAAAAGCTTCACCTCTGATAAGATGGTTTTCCACACTTCATTCTTAGTGTCACGATTGACAATTTCCTGAAATGAAAAATACATGGAACTAAAATGTAATGCGAAATATAGGTTAGTAAATTCTAGTCTTGAGGTTAGTGGGCGGGTGGGGGGGTTGTGGAGGGCAATTCAGACACAATGGGACCTCATCTCCCTTTCTATATCCCTAACTGTGACTTTTGGAAAACCAATATCTTAGTGAGCCTAAATAAATGATGCAACTGAAATTGATGATACCGGATCACAGTAACCAGTTTTAAATACAACACCACGCATTAATCCATGAGGGAACTGGCCTGCTTGTGTGGCTTAAAGATAGGGTAGATTCTGATGTTGTATAAAATGGAATAATATACACGTGTTATAAAAACAGGAATTATAGTAGGACTGTGGAATTTGCATTTCAACTAGTGGCCATAATATTGGTATGTTCACTTAACAACTCCTGGATCCTAATGAGTCTGTGAGATCCTGAAGCTCATCAGTTTTGTGTCTGCCCTTTTTCTGATTTGTCACTTAGAATTAGAGTTTCCTGTACAGAAATAAGCCATTCGACCCCACAGGTCCATTTATGCTCCACACGAGCCTCCTGCCACCCTATCTACATATTCTTCTATTACTTCCGCTCTCATGTGTTTATCTAGCTTCCCCTTAAATGTATCAATGCTATTTGCCTCAACCACTAACTGTGGTAACAAGTTTCACATTCTAACTACTCTCTGGGTAAAGAGATTTCTCCTGAATTCCCTATTGTATTTATCAGTGAATATTTTATATTTATGGCCCCTAATTCTGGTCTCCCAACAAGTGGAATTATCATCTCCACATCTACCCCATCAAACCCCTCATAATTTTCAAGTTCTCTATTAGGCCACCTCTCAGACATACTAACATGTTATGGCCATCCCTTCAGCTGCCTAGGCCCTAAGTTCTGGAATTTATTCTCTAAAGCTCTCCACCTCTCGCTTCACCTCAAGAGTGCTGCTTAAAACCACCCTTTTTGATCAAGCTTTGGCCATCTGTTCTAATACCTCCTCATGTGGCTCAGTGTCGAATTTTGTTTGATAACACTCCTGTGAAGCGTCTTGGGATGTTTTACTGTTAAAGGTGCTACATAAATGCAAATAGTTGTTATTTTAGCTACACTAATGAAAAAAGTTTTCTCCAATTCTAGCGCTGTTTCTTATTGGGCAGCAGACAAAGGGCTTTGTTAATTATCTGCACACCTCTGATCTAACATTTGCGATCGGTCTGACAAATCTTACTCAGCGCTTACCACTTTCCACAGGTTCTGTGACGGCATCGAGACGTTGTAATCAACGTAACAAGAAATCTCCTGCCAGTGAGGACTCATAGGAGCTGCAACGTCATGCCTAAAATCCAAACAAAAAACCAGTCAAAAATAAATGCATTAATTAATGTTTGTTCAATAGTTAAATATGATATGAATCAGTACCCCAAGGTAATTTAATGGTTCAGCTTCTGTCATAACATTGCATACTGCACTATAGTAAGGTCTAAAATGATGCTTGTGGGAGGTGCATTTATAGCATCTTATCGCATTGGTCAAAACGCTTCACATACAATAAACAACTGTGAAGTTTTAGTGGTCTGGGTTGAGGGAAGAACACAGGCCAGGACATACAGTGCTGAAACGTCCACCATTGGGAACTCCGTTTAACACATCATTCTAAAGACTGAACTTCTAGCAATGCAGCATTTCCTGAATACTGCAATGGAGAAGTGTCAGCCTAGGTTATACACTCAAATCCCACAGCCTAATTTATATGCAGAAATCCCACAGCAAGGCTTAAACTCAACCTTCTGACTCAAGAGAGGATGATGTGGCTCCTCGGGTCAGGCCGACATACCAACTTAGAAGGAGAAACAAAACAAAGACAGGGAACAGAAGGGAAAAATTTGCCGGGCTACGGGGAAAGAGCAGGGGAGTGAGACTAATTGGATATTTCTTTTAAAGAGCTGGCACAGGCACGATGGGCTGAATGGCCTCCTGTGCCATTTCATTGAGGGATTCAATATCTCCACCAACTCTGACACATCCTGCAATAACCAGAGAGACACCAGCAAAGAGTCAAGAACTGGTTGCCCCTCTGTTCGCTCTGAAGAAGAATGCTGCTTGCCCTGAGTAGGAGGAAAGGAGAATTTTTGTTTTTAATAACTGCCTGCTAAAATGAGTTTAGGTTTTTGTCAGGATCAAAAATAAATTTGTTGCGATTTAAAATTCAGGTTAGTTAGAGAGACTTTGAGAGAGATTTAAAGACAACATAACCTTAGCATACCATTTTCCTGTTCACAGAATTATGCTGAAACACAGCAAGTCCATCACCATCCAGAGAGATAAATGGTGGTCATGGGTCTGCTGCATATTCCCAACATTTTCTGCTTTTATTTCAGATTTCCAGCTTTTCTCTTTATAACTGATTACCTTCCAATTCAATTGGCTAAATATTCCAAATTTAAGTCCAATATGTACATGAAGTTTTTTTTAAAGAGTTCATACTTAGGAACAGACAAATTCAATCATTCCACTGCACAGATTTTTCAACACAAAATGCAATCGCAAGGTGATGAAAAGTACAGAAAATGCCAACAAGGTAATAGCAGGTATTCTGAACATACGTATTGAGGTAACGTGCTGTCATCCCATGGACCAGCTGCACAATATCACCATGGCGAACTGGGCGAGGGGGGTTGCTGACAACCAGCTCCTGTCTGAATAAGAAAATAAGCATATTATAGGTCTACACAAATTTTAGACTGAAGCAACAGTAGGCTAACTGGCCCCGAAAGGGGAATGCAAGATCAGGGTTTAGTTCCCAGTCTCATCTGATGCTTTCCCAATATTAACCTAGTTTGGCACTCCATCTGGAACACTGTATGACCCCTGCTGAGTGCCAAGCTTAGGCTCTGAGAAAAGTGAATGAATCATTTCTGTTGCACATGATCACAGCTCCTGCCTCAATTTTCCTTTAGTTTTGGATTATCACTAATGCTAACAGCAGCAACAAATATGCAGCATCATAATACGAATCACACAAGTAGAAGTCAACATTTACACACTGCATAGGTGCCTAATTTTCCTTAAATGCTGCCCTTTTCGCAGTCAGGTTAATAAGCAATCAGTTATCACATACTTGCCAGGGTCCTTTATAACCCACCAGTTGTTCACATCCTTAAAAGGATAGCAGGTAACTTGCTGCTGGTGGGAGCTACCTCTGCCACTGTCATACCTGCAAAGAACACACACAATTTCAATTGAAGGGAAGCAACTCTGACAGTACGGCATTCCCTCAGGACCATACTGAAATGTCAACCGAGATTATATGTTCTCAAGTCTGCTCTCTCCATTTTTTGCCACCCCAGGATTTAATGTTTGGGAAGGTGGTGTGGAAGGTTGCATTTTCCAATGGAAAGGGTGAACTCCAATGGACCAAAATCCTGGGCCAAATCTCACTGGGTCAAAATCCTGGAACTCCCTTCCTAACAGCACTGCGGGTGTACCTACATCCCAAGGACTGCAGCAGTTCAAGAAGGCAGCACACCACCACCTTCTCGAGGGCAATTAGGATTGGGCAATAAATGCTGGCCTAGCCAACGATGCCCACATCACAGGAACAAATAAAAAAAAAAGCTACACTCTCCTTTCTTTTTGTATGCAACCAGAATTCTGCTGCCTATATCCTTATTCGTACCAAGCCCTGTTCACCCATCACCTCTGTGCACGCTGACCTACATTGGCTCCCAGTCCGACAATGCCTCAGTTTTAAAATTCTCACCCTTCTTTTCAAATCCCTCCATGGCCTTGCCCCTCAATATCTCTAACCTCCTTCACCTGCCTGGGCACTAAGCTCTGGAATTCACCAGCTAAACCTCTCTACCCTTAAGACTATCCTTTGAACTTCCTTATGTGGCTCAGTGCCAAATTTTGTTTGACAATGCTCCTGTGAAGGGCCTCGAGATGTTTTATTATATTGAAAATGCTATAGAGATGCAAATAGTTGTTGTTGCATGTATAGTACACAACCTCCCTGACAAAGTTCATTGCATGTTGATACAAGATTCAAGCTTTGGGCTGTTGCAGCAATTGTACACACAAACTGTTGGGTACCAGAATCATTATGTTGTCCTGCAGTTTATCATACCAGCCCCCCAGTGAACATCTGTGCACTATGTGCCCAGAGTCCATAAATAACATTTCACAGAATCAGAATGTTTATTGTGCTTTCCTTGTCACATGAATCTCTACCTGATAGGGTACATGTTCTTGTGGGAATGGAGCCAGCAGGGAACAGGTTTGCTCCACACATTCCGCAGTGTAATCTGGGAACCATAGGCTATTTCAAGAGGTTGACCCTGTGTGATCCTTGCAAGTCCGCCCTGTAAAGGAAACCAAGTGTAACTTTCTCATTCGCTTGGGAAATAGTACATATTTTTTGGTGAAATTTTGTGCTTATGAAGGCAAGGAATGTCAACTCATTAGATGTGGGGAGACAGTGGCATAGTGGTAATGCCACTGGACTAGCAATCCAGAGGCCCAAGCTATCACCCTGGGAACATGGGTTCAAATCCCACTACGGTAGCTGGTGGAATATAAATTCAATTAATAAAAATATGGAATTGAAACTATTATCGATTGCTGTAAATGTTCTTTAGGGAAGGAAATCTGCCGTCCTTACCTGGTCTGGTCTACATGCGACTCCAGACCCTTAACTGCCCTCTGAAATGGCCTAGCAAGCCACTCAGTTGCAAAGGGCAATTAGGAAAGGGCAAACCACAGTGGCCTTGCCAGTGATGCCCACAGCCCATGAAAGAAGATAAAACACCTAGATTATTTCTGCATTCCTCCCTGCACCAGTCTTGCCGGTGTTCTCTCTTGCCCTTCTCTCCTGAAGCTGCTGGCTCCTCACTGGGTATAGTTCCACGGTTGTTCTCTGGTACCTCACCAATGTGGTCCTTCTCATGTGAGCCTCAATCACGAATGCTGGCAGACTGTTCAATCAGGTACAGGAACCCTGTCTACTTTTCTCCTTCCCAACTGAGGACAATGAAGCCAACCACCTACCATGTTCCTACTGCTATTCCAGCTGACCAGAACTACTGTTGCTTAAAAATATGGTTGCTATGAATGACAAACTAGTTCCTTAACTAAATCACAACAAGCCATATTGTAATTTCACAGAAACCTACAAGACAAAGGAGGCCATTCAGTCCTTCGTGACTGTGCTGGCTGAAAAAAAGCTATCCAGCCTAATCCCACTTTCCAGATCTTGGTCCATAGTCTTGTGCATTACAACAATTCAAGTGCATATCCAAGTATTTTTAAATGCAATGAGTGTTTCTGCCTCTATCACCTTTTCAACATGTTCCAGACCCCCAACCTCAGGATGAAAACGATTACTCAAATCATCTCTAATCTTTCTACCAATTACTTTAAATTTATGCTTCTTGGTTGATGGCCTCTTTGATATGGGAAATAGATCCTTCCCATTCACGTTATCTGGGTCCCTCATAATTTTATACACCTCAATTAAATTTCTCCTCAGCCTCCTCTGTTGCAAGGATAACAACCCTAGCCTATCCAATCTTTCCTCAGAGCTAAAATTCTTAATTTCTGGCAACATCCTCATAAATCTCCTCTGTACCCTCTCTACTGCAGTCACATCCTTCCTGTCATGCAGTGACCAGAACTATAAGCAGTACTCTAGCAGTGGCCTAACTAGTGTTTTATGCAGTTCTTGCATAACCTCCCTGCTCTTGTACTCTATGCCTTGGCTAATAAAGGAAAGCATAAAATAAATGTTGCAATTATAATTTGGAACCCTTTTAGAGTTGCGCGAGTCAATGAGAAATTCTGTGAAGTATTTGCATTTAACCTTCCTGCTAGCCTTGAGGCTGACTAATCTTTGGTGTTGCTCAGTGCTGACCAACAGTCTTGATAACTGGAGTAAAAGCAAAATACTGCGAATGCTGGAAATCTGAAATAAAAACAAGAAATGCTGGAACCACTCAGCAGGTCTGGCAGCATCTGTGGAAAGAGAAGCAGAGTTAACGTTTCGGGTCAGTGACCCTTCATCGGAACTGGTAACTGGAGTGCATGCCGGTGCCAAATTAAATTGTTTATGTAAGGATTGCGCACAAATGCTTGAAAATTTCAAGCAATCTGATCACTGTTCTGTTTCTCAGAACACAACACTGTGCTGAGAGTCACCTTAGAAACATATTGCTTATGTGGCATTCAGCAAGAAAAATGAAACACGCCATGTCAGTTTAAATATACTGATAAATAGTATTCACTCCACATTATCTCAAGAAATAGAAATAAGCAAGCACAGGACCATAAGTGGTGTCAGGCCAGCCTACAGCATAAGCATTTCAAACTCACATCAATTCCTCTCCTTTCTTCCAGCTCCTACTGCTGCTCCCAATCTTCTTTGCTCTTCATCTCGCTTCAGTAGCCTCTCAGACAGCTCCCACACCTTTCACACTGCCTGCACCCCTCCACACTCCCATCAACTTTTTTTAATATAATACTTTCTACATAGTTTTCTTCTATTTCTGCACCTTTATTAAAAGGTTAAATGCAAAGCAGAGCTGCTGCAGTAATAACATTATCCAGCATATGCAGTGTTCTTACCTCCAGACTAGCTTGGAATGTGCTTGTCATTATTTGGTCATGTGGTCCAGAACGGTACAACAAGGTCAGGTGAACATAGAAGAAGCCCAAATACAAGATTACTGGGAGGACTAAAAGTGCACAGAACCGGGCCAGAACATGATAAAGCACTGTGACCTGCAAGGAGATTGCAACAGAAATTACAAGTTTAAACCTAATGACAAAATAAAATCAAGCCAATTGATCAACTCAAAATACAAATGATATAATCAGCTATCTGGTTTTTGCAGACTTTTCTGGAGCCAAAAATTTACAACTGCCCTCTAATTTGGAAGTAGATATAATTACTAGATAGCATAGTAGTTATGTCACTGGACTAGTAATCCAGAGGCCTCTACTAATGATCCAGAGTCATAAATTCAAATCCCACCACAACAATTTGGAAATTTAATTTCAGTTAATCAAATAAAAATTTGAAAGAAGCAGCTTAGTAACAGTAATGGAGATCATGAAGCTACCAAATTTCCGTAAAAACCGATGTGGTGCACTAATGTCCTGTAGGGAAGGAAATCTGCTGTCCTCATCCGGTCCGGCCTACACTCAACTTCAGACCCACAGCAATGTGTCAATTCGTAACTGCCCTCTGCAATGGTCTAGTCAGTCACTTAGTATAGCGATGGGCAATAAATGCTAGCCCACATACTGAAAATGAATGAATAATTAAATTAAATGAATAATTTTTTTAGAAAATTCCTGCATTTGCTGTTTAGATTACTAGTATATGAGCTATCACTAAGTAACCATCCATTCACAGCTAAGCATCACAACTGTTCTCCAGACCCCGTTTTACCTGCGAGCAACGCCAAGGAAGATCTACTAGGATAAATTAGTGCCTGATGTCACACGGTGACATGAGCAAAATAATCTTTTATAGAAAATATGTTATTGCCAGTGCAATTTTTCTGACCATGTGAGGAACCAATTTACAACAAGGTGTCCATCTGCAGAACAAAGAACAGTACAGCACAGTAACAGGCCATTCGGCCCTCCAAGCCTGCGCTGATCTTGATGCCTGCCTAAACTAAAACCTTCTGCACTGCCGGGGCCCATATCCCTCTATTCCCATCCTATTCATGTATTTGTCAAGACGTCTGCCTAAACATCGCTATCGTACCTGCTTCCACCATCTCCCCCGGCAGCAAGTTCCAGGCACTCACCACCTTCTGTGTAAAAAACTTGCCTCGCACATCCCCTCTAAACTTTGCCCCTCGCACCTTAAACCTATGTCCCCTAGTAACTGACTCTTCCACCCTGGGAAAAAGCTTCTGACTATCCACTCTGTCCATGCCACTCATAACTTTGTAAACCTCTATCATGTCACCCCTCTACCTCCGTCATTCCAGTGAAAACAATCCGAGTTTATCCAACCTCTCCTCATAGCTAATGCCCTCCAGACCAGGCAACATCCTGGTAAACCTCCTCTGTACCCTCTCCAAAGCCTCCACGTCCTTCTGGAAGTGTGGCGACCAGAATTGCACGCAATATTCTAAGTGTGGCCTAACTAAGGTTCTGTACAGCTGCAACATGACTTGCCAATTTTTATACTGTATGCCCCCGACCGATGAAGGCAAGCATGCCGTATGCCTTCTTGACTACCTTATCCACCTGCGTTGCCACTTTCAGTGACCTGTGGACCTGTACGCCCAGTTCTCTCTGCCTGACAATACTCCAAAGGGTTCTGCCAATTACTCTATACCTCCCACCGCATTAGACCTTCCAAAATGCATTACCTCACATTTGTCCGGATTAAACTCCATCTGCCATTTCTCCGCCCAAGTCTCCAACCGATCTATATCCTGCTGTCTCCTCTGACAATCCTCATCATTATCCACAACTCCACCAATAATAAACATCCTCTAACTGACCAGAGAATGTACCCAAGCATTACTATCTTGCTCACATTGCTGTTTTTGGGACCTTGCTGTGTGCAAATTGACTGCTGTGTTTCCTAAAGATGTACTTCATTGGCTGTAAAGCACTTTGGGACATCCTGAGGTTGTGAAAGGCCCTGTAAAAATACAATTTTTTTTCCTTTAAGCCTTCTAACTGACCTCGGATTACGCCTATACATGGCAATCACACTCTGTGGCCTTGATAGAACATTACCTTTACACATGTTATGAATACTAAATTTGCATATTATATTGTATATTACTCCTGTCTTTATAAAATAGTGTATCTTCTGACTTACTGTAGCAGTGCCACAGACATCTGCTAGTATAGGTGCGTATTCAGGCTCCGAAATTGTTAAGCCAATTGATGTACTATATAAAACCTCTGCCACGTAAAGCTAAATTAAAATCAATAGCAGAGATACCTACATTTGATAATGCCGTATCCCCAATTATCTGCCAAGTATGTACTCCAGCAACAGCCAATAGGAGGAGGTAAGTGAACATGGCCATATACTTTACCCTGTTAACACATCAAAATAAAATCAACCATGGACAATGTTCAGAAATCCAAAGTTTACACTTTTAATTAAGCTAATAATGGAGGATCTAGCTTTTCACACTAAAAGGTAATTACAATTAATCACTATATAATGGACAGAAAATGCTGCAGCGCTGACGTCCCAGGGCACTTGAATTTTTCGTTACCTTTTTTTGAAGAATCAGGATTGCAGAAGTGAAAGCGGTGGGCTGTGCGCAAAGTGCCACCGTCTCCAGCAAAGAATCAATGGGTACATAAACTGCCCAGTATAGAAACGAGCCACAGAGACAGGGAAGCTCCCAGGTTAGAAAGTCGTTAAAGAGGGGAGGTTGGAAAGGTTAGGGCTGTTCCACTTGGAACAGAGCAGGTTAAGAGGTGAGCTAATGATGAGCCTTTTAGATAGAGTAGATAGAGAAAAACGATGCTCTCTGGAGAGCGGGTCAATAACCCAAAGTCATAGATTTAAAGTCGTTGGCAAAAGATCTAGAGGGGAGATTAAGGGAAATTTTTTCCACTCAGTTATCAGGATCTGGAATGTTCTGCCTGAAAAGGTGGTGGAAGCTGATTCCATGAATAATTTTAAAAGGGAGCTGGATAGGCACTTGAGGATGGGGACCTTACAGGGTTACGGACACAAAGCAGGGGTGTGGGAATAAGCGCAACTGCTCTTTCAAAGAGCCAACACAGACATGATGGGTTGAATGGCCTCCTTCTGTGCTGTAAGTTTCCATATTCTATGATAAAGCTCAGCTGATGAATTGAACATTTCAACAAGGGTCACCAGAGTGTGATTGGGAGTAGGAATCCTGGCTGAATCTTCATCCTGCTTTTGATCTCAGGGAGTAGAGACACAAAATGGAGGAGCCCTACCGCCACCCTGGCCGAGAAACCACTCAACACAGACTGGGCATCAACTTTAGGACCTTCCTGGTTCTAATAGCTCAGCAACACACCGGGTCTGCAATAGGAAAGCCCAAATTCCCATTCCTACTTTTTCACCTGGTTCTCAATTGTAATAAAAATGAAGACAATACCCTGGAGATTATGCTATTACAAATTGGAGCATCGCAATAATTTTAGCTATTCATGGAGATTAGATTCAAGAACATGAATTCAGCTACCACCTTCTCTTGTTCAGCCTGCAGCAGCGTCACTTAAGCAGATGAGCTGCCATCACTAGCTTGAAGATGTGTGAAGAAACTCACCCAATAGCAAGTGCACATGCTATTCCAGTTAGAGAAAGCCAAAACCACCACCTCACTGAGAATGAGCTGAAACAAACCACAATTGACATGAGGCATTAACTTCGTCATCGCATTCATTCCAATGTTCACAGCACAAAGACACGCTTGAAAGCTCTTCATCATACCTGCGTCTCTGTATATTGTAGAATTTCAGATAAGACAAAACTGCCAACAGTACAAAGAAAATGAGAACGGATTCCAGGAGCATAAACCGTGACTGGGTTATTAAGGAGTTTTCTGTTTCAAAAAGAAAAAAACCAGAGCATAACTAAGTACTGGAACTAATCAGATATATCGCATAAGTGCTTTTTAAGCTGACAGCAATGCATATAAAGTAGATACCACACAGCACTATAAATAGAATCACAAATGACAAAGTTGAGTGTTGAGCTCAGCTTGGTCCACAGGATGCATAAACAGAACCTTGCTGATGATCCTCTGGCATCTCATATTATATAGTTTTAAAAAGTAATCTGAATAGTTCAACAACCATCTGTTGAATACAAAGAGCCACCACCTTTCCAGTCATGCTATTTTTTCCCACTCAGAGCAGAGTAAGAAATTGGTGCCACTGGTAAAAATGGGATTCAAGGTCAATTGATTAATGATTGTAAAAGCTCCAGACAATGGTTAGTAATGAGACAACTATGACAAACTAATGAAGGGGAATAGGAATCTAAAAATGTCAGGGGTGCGCTCTTTATGTAAAATGATATTATAATTGTATGTGATGTGCAGTATCATTCCGTATGCATGTAAAAGGGGACTCCCCACACTCCATTGAAGAATGAGTACAATGCTATACAACTTCTTACACCCAATATTAGCAATTAGATAACAATTCCCACATTCTACATGCTGTAACACTTACTAAGAAAAAGCCATGACATAACTTGAATGCCATGTTTCCTTTAGTAATAAGTGTAGCTCTTACCAAACATGATGAGAAGAGCAGCAATAAGAGCTGAGAAGTGTGAATACTTAAGCTCTACTACAATTTGGTACACCAGCGAGATGCAGAGTGCACCAGCTAGAGCTGGGATGAACCTTAGGTTCCAAACTGGGACATTCCCCGTGTACTCTGAGAAAAAGAAAGCACAAATGTTACAATATACCATTCCAACTGGTAGAAAGGGAAGATTACCACCAATGTAAACTTTCCCCACTCTGATTGACATTCAAGCTTCATGGACAACAGAACAGGAGAAACCAGGGAATACTGCTGATACTACAAATGTTGGCAAACATTCCGCACAGTTTAAACTGCCTCATTCTGACTGGCTTGTCTCAGACGTTTTAAACAGGTGTCGTTGAGAGGAGGAGAATTTACATAATATATTTACCGACTCCAAGTCAGAGAAAAACAAAGAGGAAAAATGAGGCAGCTTTGGTCAGTGTAAGGTGAACTGCAATCGAAGGGTAAGGAAAAGCAGACCAAAATAAACAACTTGTATTTACATAGTGCCTTTAATGTAGCAAGACATCCAAGCTGCTTCACGGCAGTGTTCGCAAGCAAAAATTTGACACCAAGCCACATAAGGAGATTAAGACAGGTTAGCTTTTAAGGAGTGTCTTAGAGGAGGAAAGATGGCAGAAAGGCAGAGGTTTAAGGATGGAATTCCAGCACTTAGGATCATGGTAGCCAAAGGCATGGCCACCAATGGGAGCAATGACAACTGGAAATGCGAAAGAGGCAGTGGCTAGGGAGAGGGATGGAGTAGGTGGCTGGGGAACGGAGTTTGTGGCAGGGATCGAATACAATGACTTCGGGTTTTCCCAATATTTAACTGGAGGAAATTTCTGCTCATCTAACACAGAATGAAAGAAAAGCAGTGTGATAAATCAGGCAGTAGAGGGGTCATGAGAGGTAACAGTAAGGTAGAGCTGTGAGAGTTACAGCCTACATATGGAGCCTGATGCTGTGCTCAGATAATGTTGCTGCGGAGCAGCATACAGATTAGGAGGGAGGCCAAATACAGATCCTTGGGGCGGCGCCACAGGTAAAAGGTACATGAGCAGGAAGAGAAGCCAATGCAGGTGATTCTCTGCCTTCGATTGGATAGAGGGGAATGGAATCTACCCTCATTTGGGTAAACCCAAGCTGATTTTTTGGTGTTCTCTACCTGCTAGCTCAGTCAGTGGCGATACTACTAATCCATTCTTGGTGGTACACATTGAAATCCCCTATCCAGAGTGCATCCTGTGCCTAGATGGATGCAGTGGAAATAACACCCAAGAAACTTGACACCATCCAGGATATAACAGTTTGCTTGATCGGTGCCCTTGCCATGGGAATCAATATCCACCCGCTGCCACGAGTGGCAAACTACAGCTGCACTATATACAAGTTACAGCATTAAAGCAAATCATGAAGGTTACTTTTGACAGGACGTCACTCCTGTGAACTCTGCCACCAAGAGCAAAAGCAACAATGCTATGAGAACGGCATACACTACCCTGACTGACATATATCGTCACTACATAACTGACAACAGTTGCTACTAATTTCAACAATAAGTAAATTGAATGGGCAACAGCTCAGGCATATCAGCACAAGACGAAGGCGATCCAAACCCAGTTAGCTGAGGGCTGCTGCCCAGGTTGGGTGAGCTGTCCACCAACTAGTTAAACAACAGTTTGATATAGAAGCAGATCTATCAGCTAACAACAAGACTTGTCCATTACTGCATCAGTATAGTAATTATTCTGGTGCTAGCCCACTAATTACCAAATTTAATGAATTTAATTTCACAATTTGCCAAGGTGGCAAATTTCACTCATGACCTCTGGGTTGCTATTCCAGTACCGTAATACTAGGCTACCCTACCCTCGGTACTGTGTTAAATGAACCGGTTTCAATATAAACATCCTCTAAACACATCCTAATAGCTGTTGATAGATATGCACTCAGTCATTACTTTAAAAAGCTCTAGCAAACCCAAATTATTTCTTTGAACAATGTACTGGTTTACAGCTTGACTTGAGGCTCATTATAGCCCCATTTCTCTTATCCATGTGTCCTCATTTTTGAAATAAAAACAGAAAGTGCTGGAAATACTCAGCAGTTCAGGCAGCATCTGTGGAGAGAGAAGCAGAGTTAACATTTCAGGTCTGTGACCTTTCATCAGCACTGGCAAAGGTTAGAAAAGAATTAGGTTTTAAGCAAGTGGAAGGGGTGGGGTGGGGTGCTGGTGGGAAACAGAACAAAAGGGAATGGGTGTGATAGGGCAGAGGGCAGGAGAGATGTCCTGTGACGAAAGCAAAAAGTGTGTTAATGTTTGTGGTGAAAGACGAAACAACAGTCCAGAGAAAGTGTTAATAGCGGAATAATGAGCAGCTGCGTCTACATGAAAACAGGTACATGGTTAAAAAAATATATTAAAAAAGGCCAGTCATGCTCTGAAGTAATTGAACTCAAGGTTCAGTCCGCAAGGTCGTACAGTGCCTAATCAAAAGAATAGGTGCTGCTCCTCGAGTTTGTGTTGCTTTTCACTGGAACACAAGACAGAAATGTTGGCATGGGAGCAGGGCCGGGGGCTGTGTTGCAATGACAAGCAACCGGAAGCTCGGTATCATGCTTTCGGACTGAAAGGTGAATAGAATCATTATTTGAGTGTCCTCAATTTTGTAATGACAAAGCCAATATAGATGCAAAATGTCAAAACACATGAGCAGTAAAGTATACCCATACTTTATCCTTTAAATTAAAGCCATCCTGCCAGCAACAAAATAATCTACGGCTATCTGATACCCACCTACTAGAGGAACCTCAGTTATGAACGTGATTATCGCTGCTTAAATAAGTCTTAAATAGAAGAATTACTGCAATTTAATATTCCTCAGTGCAGACTGGCAGTAAGCATGAACAGAACCCAAGGTTCCATTTAGAGCCAGTAGGTGGCTTGTGCATAACAGATAAAATGTTTTACGTGAGCTTCAGTTCTCTATTTTTACTTGTGTTTAGGGTCAGTTAGCTTGGGCCATCACAATACTGCTCACTTCCGCCAGAATAAACACAACAGAAAAAGACCAAGTAATTCCTACCTGCGCCAATTCTGTTCCAAGCAAAGTTCCCATCAAAACCACCAAAATATGCTGGAAATGAAATGCCAAATACATCAGAGCAATTAGTACTTTTTAAAAAAGCAACAAATACAAAGTTCTTTCATAGATTCTTCACATTATACTTTTGAAAATAGAAAAGCAAAATCAGGTTTCTTAGTGTTATCAAAAAGGTCACTGCCTCACCATGGCTGAACAGGCTCAATGACCAAATGGCAATTTTAGTTTTGCTTTCTGCTGATGCTGTGTATTACTCTTCCCACACTTGCGTGCTCAAAATTATTATACTCCCACTACTTTCCTGGTTATTTCCCTCCAAAGCTCCAAAAGGTGGCAGTCATGCTGGGATTCAGAATGATGGGTAGGAGGCCACTGATATCTTTCTTAAGAGTGTCAATGGGATACTTGATCAAGGCAGCCGAATCCTTTGCATACCTGGGGATTTTCAGCAAGAGTGACAGGATAACCATTAGGGGTAGCAACTTTGCCACATTGAGTCTTTCCCAGGCCAGTCAGGCTGAAGGACAACTGAAACACTCCAATATCACCTGCCATTTTCTGAGGTCCCGCTCCTCTCTGAGGTCACTTTTTCCCCCCCAAAATATACTTTATTCATAAAAATTTGTAAAAGTACATTACATAACGGTTCAAGTTTGACATAAAAGTGCAATACAAAACAATTTCTTACAATACAGTACAAGGTGCCTCACTACAATTGCCATTACAGGTTATATTTACAATGTACATTTTCATTTCATGTCAAACATTCTCTGGTGCATAAAGTCTGAGTGGTTTTACATGGTTTTCAGTCCCTCAGTACACTCTGGCAGGAGGACCTTACCCTATTGAGTCTCAGCAGGTAGTCCTGGACCTTGGAATGTGCCAGTCTGCAACAGTCAGTCATCAACCAGCTCTTTGCACTGGAAGGCCAGCAAGTTTCAGGCAGACCAAAGTGTGTCTTTCACTGCGTTGGTGGTCCTCCTATCTTGGTGTGCGTCCCTGGGACCAGCCCATAGAGCATAGAGACCAGGAGCTGCTCAGGAAGAACTTCAAGAAAAACCACTGCATCTCTTTCCAAACGTGCTTTGCGAAGACACATTCCAGGAGGAGGTAGACAATGGTCTCTTCCCCACCGCAGCTGCCTCAAAGGCAACGTGCAGAATCAGTGAGATTCCAGGCTTGCTGGAAGGATCTGACAGGGAGAGCCCTTCTCACCACCAGCCAAGCTATGTCTTGGTGCTTGTTTGGAAGTTCTGACAATGAGGCATTCTGCCAAATGAGTGACAGTCTGCTCAGCGATCCTCCGAGGTCCTCAAATGCTTCATCACCTCTCCCATCATAATATCATCACCTACCCTACATAGTACATATAGCACAGAGACTGCCTTCGTAAAAATCGCTAATGCCACCCTGTCACCACAGTGCACTATGCTAATACTCCATAAATCCAGTTGGTGCAGGATAGAACTGGAGTCAATCTTTACATTTTACAAGCATACACCTCCCAACCCAATAACCACAGTTCGTCTCTGCACTTATATCTCTTTTGAAAACCAAATATATTACAGGGAAAGGCAACGCCCCTCAGGGTCTTTCTTCCCCTTCACCGCCCTCTGACCACATCACTTCTTCTAATCTTACCCCTTGCTTCTATTCACAACACCCTCCAACATTCCCCTCTCTGACCCTGAATGATCTGTCCTTAGCAAAGGCCTCAGCTTCAACTCCTTTCGACCTCACCTCATTGCATTTTGAACTCGCACAACGCCAAGCTCTTCTTCTGTCGCCTCTCTGACACTTCCTCCTACCACCCCCTGCACCATGGCCCCACCACTAAACATCCAGACATTATCTCCAGGACTGTCACAGAGATTTTCCCCAAACAGCCCCCAACCTCATAGTCCCCCAACCCCGAATAGTCCAATTCTACCTCATTCCCAAAATCCCCAAACAGGACTGCCCTGGTAGACCCATTGTTTCAGCCTGTCCCTGCTCCACTGAATGGATTTCTTTCCATCTTGGCTCTATTTTTTCTCCTCCTGTCCAGTCTCCTACCAGCTGCACTCTTCTGATGCCCTCCGTCACTTCAACAGTTTCCAATTTCCTGCCCCTAACTGTCTCCTCTTTACCATGGCTGTCCAATCTCTCTACACCTCCATCCCCCACCAGGACGGCTTTGGGGCTCTCCACTTCTCCCTTGAATGGAGTCCCTATCCACCACCACCCTCCTCCGCATGGCTGAACCTGCTCTCACATTGATTAACTCCTCCTTTAACTCAACTCGCATCTTCCAAAAAAAGTTGTTGCTATGGGTACCCGCATGGGTTCCAGCTATGCCTGTCTTTTTGTGGGATATGTGGAACATTCCTTGTTCCAGCCCAACTCAGGCCTCCTCCTTTCCCTCTTTTTCTGATACATTGATGGCTGTATCAGTGCCGTTTCCTGCTCTAGCCCTGAATGGGAAAATTTCATCTACTTTGCTTCCAATTTCCACCTTTCTCACACCTTCATACGGTCCATCTCCGATTCCTCCCTGCCCTTCCTCGACTTCTCTGTCTCCATTTCTGGGGTTAGGCTATCAACCAATATTCATTATAAGCCCACTGCCTCCCACAGCCACTTTGACTACTCTTCCTCACACCCTTCTTCCTGTAAGGACTCCATTCCATTCTACCAGTTTCTCTCGGTGTTGCATCTGTTCTGATGATGCAACCTTCCACACCAGCGCTTCTGCGACATCTTCCTTTTTCCTCAACCGAGGATTCCCCCACCATTGGACTGCGTCCGTCCCATTTCCCGCACTTCTGCTCTCACCCCTCCTTCTCCCTCCCAGAACCATGATAGGGTTCCCTTGCCTTCACCTTCCACTTCACCAGCCTCCATATTCAATGGATCATCCTCCACCATTTCCTCCACCTCCAGCATGATGCCAACACCAAACACATCTTCCCCCTCCCCTTCCAACATTTTGAAGGGACTGTTCCCTCCACAACACTCTTGTCCACTCCTCAATCACCCCAATATTGCCTCCCCTTCCCATGGCACCTTTCCATGCAAGTGCAGGAGAAGCAACACCTGCCCTTTTACCGCCTCTCACTCTTCATCGTCCAAGACCCCAAACACTCCTTCCAGGTGAAAACGTGATTTGTGTACTTCTTTTAATTTGGTATACTGTATTCGCTGCTCACAATGCATTCTGCTCTACATTAGGGAGATTAACGCAGATTGGGTGACAGCTTTGAGGAACACCTCCGCTCAGTCCGCAAGCGTGACCCTGAGCTCCCAGTTGCCTATCATTTTAATTCTCCACTTTGCTCTCACTTTGACCTCTCTGTCCTTCGCTTTCTACGGTGCTCCAATGAAGCTCGAAGAACAGCATTTCATCTTTCGATTAGGCACTTTACAGCCTTCCAGACTCAACATGGAGTTCAACAATTTCAGACCATAATCTCTGCCCACATTTTGTTTCCTTTATCTTTGCAGGTTTCTATTTCACTCTCATTTTCCCCTTGTTTTTGCTTTCAGATGGCAACTGTTCATCATTCTGCCATTCACACCTCCTCAAGGCAGTCACTCGGATCAATCAAGGAAAGCCAACACGGATATGCTGAGAGCAAATCATTTTTAACTAACTTACTTGAGTTTGTTGATGAGGTAACAGAGAGGGTTGATAGGGGTTATACGGGTGATGTGGTGTACATGGACTTCCAAAAGGCATTTAATAAAGTGCCATGTAACAGGCTTGTCGGCAAAGTTAGAGCCCATGGAATAAAAGGGACAACAGCAGCATGGAGACGAAGTTGGCTCAGTGATAGGAAACAGAGAGTAGCAGTGAAAGGTTGCTTTTCGGACTGGAGGAAGGTATTTAGTGAAGTTCCTCAGGGTTGGTGTTGGGGCTCCTGCTCTTCCTGATATATATTAATGACCTAGACTGAGATTTACTGGGCACAATTTCAAAATCTGCAGACAACACAAAACTTGGAAATACTGTGAACTGTGAGGAGGATAGTGCAGAACTTCAAGAGGACGCAGACAGGCTTGGGGAATGGGCGCACAAGTGGCAGATGAAGTTCAATGCAGAGAAGTGTGAAATGATTCATTTTGGTTGAAAGAATGAGGAGACACATTGAAAATAAAGAGTACAATTTTAAATGGGGATGCAGGAGCAGAGGGACCTGCGGGTATATGTGCACAAATCATTGAAGGTGGCAAGGCAGGTTGAGAAAAGGGGTGAATAAAGCATACAGGATCCTGGGCTTCAAAGTTGGGGCATGAAGCACAAAAGCAAGGAAGTTACGATAAACCTTTATAAAACACTGGTTCAGCCTCAACTGGAGTATTGTGTCTAGTTCTGGTCATCACACTTTAGGAAGGATGTGAAGGCATTAGAACGGGTACAGAAAAGATTTACAAGAATGGTTCCAGGGATGAGGAACTTCAGTTATGTGGATAGATTGGAGAAGCTGAGTCTGTTCTTCTTGGAGAAGATGAAGAGGAGATTTAATAGAGGTATTCAAAATCATGAGGGGTCTAGACAGAGTAGGTAGGGAGAAACTGTTCCCATTGGCAGAAGAATCCAGAACTTGAGGACGCCAATTTAAGGTGATTGGCAAAAGAAGCAACAGCAGCATGAGGAAGAACTTTTTTTTCCCGCAGTGAGTAGTTAGGATCTGGAATGCACTGCCTGAGAGTGTGGTGGAGGCAGATTCAATCGTGGCTTCAAAAACAGAATTGGACAATTATCTGAAGAGAAAAAATTTGCAAGCCTACGAGGAAAAAGCGGGGAGTGGAACTAGGTGAGTTGCTCTTACAGAGAGCCGGCATGGACACGATGGGCCGAACAGCCTATTCTGTGCTGCAACCATTCTATGATTCTAGACACATCTTTTTTCTTTATTTGTCCCATTACCACTCCTTTTGGCCCTGCACCAACTTTTTTTTACCATTTAATCTCTCTATCTTTCACCCTATTATAGACCTTCCCTTTTGTTCTTTTTCCACCCTCTCCCCCCTCCACTTTCACTTGCTTAAAACCTATTATATTTCTAACTTTTCCCAGTTTTGATGAGAGGTCATCGACCTGAAACAACTGTTTCTTCTTCTAGATGCTGCCTGACCTGCTATTTTCAGCATCTGCGGTAATTTATTTTTGTTTTCCAAAAGGTCAGCTGGCTTCCCCAACTCCACCCTACACAAACTCTAATTCATTCAGAGCTCTGCTGCCTACCTCTTTGCCTGTACTAAGTGCTTCTAATCTATTACCCTTGCCTTCACTAATGCAGGACATGAGCAAAACTACAAGTGGGAATGAACATTTACAAATATTCTTGTTCTTTGCTGTTATCAATAACATTGAAAAGCTATGCTCTATTCTGGAGGTGATACGAGGTTTTGTTTCTTTTTAACAAATGGTCAATAATTGTTAGTGATAATGGAAACGATGGTGAATTCAGCATTTATTCAAGAACTTTCCTTTAAAAGGTACAATTTTCTTACCTCCAACAGCCTGAATCATGTGACCAAGTGGAGGTCCGCTGTCGTCGATAAAAAACATTTGTTTCATGTACAAGGAGACAAATTGTCCATAATAAACTTCATCAAACCTGGCAAGAGATTTTGGACGCCACAATCAATGAACTTCTAAGGAACAGGGACAAAACTGAGCTAAGTGCAGCATCCAGCTTGTCTGATAATGATTTCATGACAAATCTAACAATGAGGTTATGAGATTACTCAATAGCAGACTACAAAGTTGCAAACATGTGGTCCGTTACACATTAAATATAGGTTGGCTGGCAATCTTTGAATTTTAGCAGTAATTATTGAAAACAGGTTTCTCAAAATAGATAAGATTCAAAATTCCTTTGTCGTGTTTTCAACAAAACATTGCCAACACAGCTATTACCTTTTGCACTTTCCACTGAACTTTTGAGGATATCAGTGTTTTCACTGTATCTCAGGGTAACAGCTATAAATACCTGGGGTTAAGCAAAGCTACTTCGCAAAACATTTGAAGAAGAGAATGAGGAGAATTGGGCCATTTGTACTTGTTCTCCAAATACTCACATTTCTGTGGCTCTGAATCTTTAGGCTTTGGAATCAGTATTGTTTCCTATATCAGCTGCTGAAAAGCATTAAAGCTTTACAATACATAATCATCACACACTGCAAAAGATTTTGAGAATAGTTACCTTGACACCCAGTGCTGTAGTTTCCTCACTTCATCAAAAGGCAGTCACCACCTATTTTGGAGTCATCTTTGCCATCTCTGGCAGAAAGGATGAGAGCCAGAGGACACCAATTTAAAGTGAATGGCAAAAGAACCAAAGATGGCATGAGGATAAACCTTTTTTAGACAGCGAGTGGTTTGGATCTGGAATGCACTGCCAGAGTGTGGTGGAGGCAGGTTCAATCACAGCTTCATGGGTGTGCAGTGGAGTTCTGTTAAAGCCTTCATTCCTCAGTACATCCATTATTGCCAACACTGTGTCTAATATTAAATTATCTAACTGGTGAATGAGTTTTGCCCTTCAAAGCTTTTTTTCCCCCAAAAGTATTAAATAAAGGATCGGCTTATAGTAGTTTCACAGTGTTCACATCCTCTATTAGTTAAGCTCTACATTACAAGCTTAACATAGAATATAGTTCCTGATGGCATTGCTCCCTGGATAACTGAACCCTGTAAACCCTTTGTGTGTAGGAATGTGTATAGGTGAATATAAGCACAAGATCTGGAGCTCTACTGGCAAACATATGAGAAATGCTAACTTTGGGCTTACCACTAAATATAAAGATGAAGTGATGACCATTCTTTTCCTAATAGGGTGATACACAGAAGAAAGTCAACTGGCTTGCCCATCTTGGAAATATGCTATCAGATGGGGGATTTTGAAAGACTTTGCTTGACAAAGATGAAGCAGCGACACCCGATAAAGTAGTTAAAACCCTATTGAAGAGGCCTTAAAATCCTATACAAGCAAAAGTGAAAATCTTTATATGCCCTTATTCTCCTGATCATCAACTATAGAGCATATACTTGGTCCCTTTTTTGGATACTAAGGGAATCAAGAAATATGGGGATAGAGCAGGAAAGTGGAATTGAATTGATCTTAATGATTGGTGGAGCAGGCTTGAGGGACTGCGTGGCCTACGCCTGCTCCTATCCCTTACATTCTTATGTTCTAACTGACACTGAATAGAACAAACTAAACAGGTTTGACACATGGCCCCAAAGTAAACTGAAGACTCTGAACTGGTTTGATTTAATGAGGAATGAGATTGGGAAAAACTGATCATCTACCAGTGAACTTCCAACTCAAAAGCTGTAAAGAAACAGTCTGAACAAATGACAGTAATGGATATTTCCATATTTAACACAAAATGCAACAAATCCTGAGGAAATGCATGATCAAAGAATTATAGAATGGTTACAGCACAGAAGGAGGCCATTCAGCGTGTCGTGTCTGTGCTGGCTCTCTGAAGGAGCAATTCACCGAGTGCCGCACCCCCCTGCCTTCTCCCCATAGACCTGCACATTCTTTCTTTCAGATTATAATCCAATTCTTTCGAGTGCCTTGATTGAACCTGCCTCTACCACAGTCCCAGGCAGTGCATCCCAACCACTCGCTGCATAAAAAAGTTTTTCCTCATGTCGCCATTGCTTCTTTTGCCAATTAACCTAAATCTGTGCCCTCTGGTTCTCGATCCTTTCACCAATGGGAACGGTTTCCCTCTATCTACTTTGTCCAGACCCCTCATGATTTTGAATACCTCTATCAAACCTTCTCTCAATCTTCTCTTCTCCAAGGAAAACAGTCCCAACTTCTCCACTCTATCTACATAAATTCTAAGGGGAGGACCCACCATCCATGGCTAACTAAAGAAGTTAAGGAAAGCATCAATCTTAAGGAAAAAGCATAATTGCAGAAAGATGACTGGCAGGTCAGATGATTGGTCAGAATATAAAGAGCAGCAGAGAATGACTAAAACGTTAATCAGGAGAAAGAAATTAGAGTATGAGAGGAAGCTAGGTAGAAATGTAAAAGATAGCAAGAGTTTCTACAGGTATTTAAAAAGGAAGAGTAAGTAAAGTGAGTGTTGGTCCTCTAGGGAGTGAGAATGGGGAGCTAATAGTAGATAATAAGGAAATGGCAGATGAAATGAACAAATATTTTGCTTCTGCCTTCACTATAGAAGATACAAAAAACATTCCAGTAATAGCTGTATATCAGGAGGTGGAAGGAAGAGAGGAACTTGGTGAAATTACAATCACCAGGGAAATGGTACTGAGCAAACTGATGGAGCTGCGGGCTGACAAGTCCCCTGGGTCCTGATGGACTTCATCCTAGGGTCGTAAAAGAGGTGGCTAATGAGGTAGTAGATGCATTGGTGTTAATTTTTCAAAATTCGCTGGATTCTGGAAAGGTTCCAGCAGACTGGAAAGTAGCAAATATAACCCCTCTATTCAAGGAGAGAGAAAACAAGTATCTGTAGGCCAGTTAGTTTGACGTCTGTCATGGGGAAGTTGTTAGAATCGATCATTAAGGAGGCTATAGCTGGGCACTTAGAAAAACTCAAGGTAATCGGAATAGTCAGCATGGTTTTGTGAAAGGGAAATCATGTTTAACCAATTTCTAAGAATTCTTTGAAGGAGTAACATGTGCTGTGGATAAAGGGGAGCCCATTGATATATTACACTTGGACTTCCAAAGGCATTTGACAAAGTGCCACATAAAAAGTTATTGTGCAAAGTAGGAGCTCATGGTGTAGAGGGTAACATATTAGCATGGATAGAAGATTGGCTGGCTGGCAGAAAACAGAGAATATGCTTAAAAGGGTCCTTTTCTGAGTGGCAGCATGTGACAAGTGGAGTCCCGCAGGAGTCTGTGCTGGGGCCTTAACTTTTATAATTTATATAAACGACTTAGATAAGGGGAGTGATGGCTTTGTAGCTAAATGTGCCGATGACACAAAGATACGTAGGAAAGTATGTTGTGAAGACATATGGAGGTTGCAGACCGATATAGATAGGTTGAGTGAGTGGGCAAAAATCTGGCAGATGAAGTATAATGTGGGAAAATGTGAAGTTGTTCACTTTGGCAGGAAGAATAAAAAAGCAGAGTATTACTTAAACAGAAAATGACTGCAGAACTCCAAGGTGCAGAGAGATCTAGATGTTCTAGTGCATGAGTTACAAAAAGTTAGTATACAGGTACAGCAAGAAATAAAGAAAGTTAATGGAATGCTATCCTTTATTACGAGAGGAATTAAAAATAAAAATAAGGATGTTATGCTTCTGTTATACAGGGCATTGGCGAGACCACATCTCGAATACTGTGTGCAGTTTTGGGTCTCCTTATTTAAGGAAGGATGTAAATGCGTTAGAGGTAGTTCAGAGGAGGTTTGCTAGATTGATACCTGGAATGAGCGTGGTTGTCTTATGAGGAAAGGTTGGACAGACTGGGCATGTTTTCGCCAGAGTTTAGAGAGTGAGGGGAGGCTTGATTGAAGTATATAAGATCCTGAACAGTCTTGACAAGGTGGATGTGGAAAGGTCATTTCCTCTTGTGGGGGAGTCCAGAATAGGGGGCACTGTTTTAAAATTAGGGATTGCCCTTTTAGGACAGAGATGAGGAGAAATTTTTTGTCATAGAGGGTTGTGCAACTTTGGAACTCTGCCTCAGAAGGTGGTGGAGGCAGGGTCATTGAATATTTTTAAGGCGGAGGTAGATAGATTCTTGTTCGGCAAGGGAATCAAAGACTATCTGGGGTAGATAGGAGTGTGGAATTTGAGACACAAACAGGTCAGCCATGATCTTATTGAATGGCGGAGCAGGCTCAAGGGCCGAATGGCCTACTTCTGCTCCTAACTCTTATGTCCGTTACTGAAGCCCCTCATCCCTGGAGCCATTCTCCTGAATCCTTTCTGCACTCTGACGCCTTCACATCCTTCCTAAAGCGTGGTGCCCAGAACTGGATGCAATACTGCAGTTGAGGCCGAACCAGTATTTATTACAAGTTTAACATAATTTCCTTGCTTTTGTACTCTATGCCCCTACTAATAAAGCCTAGGGTCTGTATGCTTTATTAACCACTCTCTCAACCTGCCCTGCCACCTTCAATGATTTATGCATGTATACACCCAGGTCCTTCTGCTCCTGCACCCCCTTTAGAATTGTACCCTTTATTTTATATTGTCTCTCCATGTTCATTCTACCAAAATGAATTATTTCACACTTCTGAGCATTAAATTTCAACTGCCACTTCTCTGCCCATTCTACCAACCTGTCTATGTCCTTTTGAAGTTCTACACTATCCTCCTCACAGTTCACAATACTTCCAAGTTTTGTATTGTCCGCAAATTTTGAAATTGTGCTCTGTATACCAAGGTCTAGGTCATTAAGCTAGATCAAAAGCAGGGGTCCCAACACTGACCCCTGGGGAACTCCACTATAAACCTTCACCTAGTCCGAAAAACAACCATTAACCATTACGCTCCGTTTCCTGGCACTCAGCCAATTTTGTATCCATGTTGCTACTGTCCCTTTTATTCCATGAGCTCTAACTGCTAACAAGCCTATTACGTGGCACTTTATCAAATGCCTTTTGGAAGTCCATGAACACCACATCAACCACATTACCCTCATCAACCCTGTTCCCTCATCAAAAAACTCAAGCAAGTTGGTTAAACACTATTTGCCCTTAACAAATTTGTGCTGGCTTTCCTTAATTAACTTAGTCTTGGATTATCGTTTCTCAAATCTTCCCCACTACCGAGTGTCTGAACTACCTCCTCTTTCACCATGACCTGCACAGCATCATCTTCCTTGGTAAAGAAAGATGCAAAGTATTCATGAAATACCTCAGCTATACTTTCTGCCTCCATGTGTAAATCCTCATTTTGGTCCCTATTCGGTTCCACTCCTCCTTTTATCACCTTTTTATTATTTATAAGTCTATAGATGACTTTTGGATTCCCTTTTATGTTAGCTGCCAGTCTCTTCTCATACTCCCTCTTTGCTTTTCTTATTTGCTTTTTCAATTCCCCTCTGAACCTTCTACATTCAGCCTGGTTCTCGGTTGTACTCTCCATCTGACATCTGTCATAAACACACTTTTTCTTCTTCATTTTAATTTCTATCTCTTTTCTTATCCAGGTAGCTCCGGATTTGTTTGCCCTACCTTTCCCCTTTGTGGGAATATACCTTGACTGTGCCTGAACTCTCTCTTCTTTAAAGGCAGCCCATTGTTCAGTTACAGTTTTGCCTGCCAACCTTTGATTCCAATTTATCTGAGTCAATTCCACTCTCACCCCATTGAAGTTGGCTTTCCCCCAGTTAATTATTCTTACTATGGATTGTTCCTTGTCATTTTCCATAGCCAACCTAAACCTTATGATACAATGATCACTGCCCCTAAATGTTCCCCTATTAACACTTGATCCACTCGGCCTACCGCATTCTCAAGAACCAGGTCTAGCAATGCCTCCTTTCTTGTTGGACTGGAAACAATACGGTAGAAAATTCTCCTGAACACACTCTAGGAACTCTTGCTCCTCTCTGCCCTATACTATCCCAGTGATACTATCTACTATCCCATGGGAAGGAGGAAGAAGAAAAGCACACACGTCTAAAGTGGAGATCATCAAGCTATCATCCAACAGCAAGGAGATAGTCAACCCCATTTCTGATGGCACTGACTGGGTTCATATAGCAGAATGTTACCCAAGTGACCAACTATGAATGAGCCGCATGGGTAAAATACTGCACATGGCATTTTGAGAGGGTATCATTTCATTAGTCACGTGACTTATACAGTTCACTTAGGTCATCACGTTTTTAAGCTTGTAACCTGTAGGTTATTGAGTTTAACTGTGCTCTGCATCTTGGGTCATCAACCAGATTGCTAAACATGCACAGCACAACAGCCTTATCCTTATTAATATCCTGCTCCACTGTCTAGACTTATCGTTCTTTTCCAGCATTATCTCAGCAACCTTTGCTTCCTATCTTTGCTCTCCCTTAACTAGCTCTTTACCCAGGAGCATCATTATGATTGAAAGATTGGATCTGCAATGATACAATTTAAACCAATTATGCCAACAGGCGCTGTTCTGCATGAAAACCAATTTGAAAACATCTCCATATTCTAACACAGCCTCATGTCAGTCTAGCAACAGACAGCAAATGGATCTAAAAATAATTTACAATAAAATAATGACATTTAAAACAAACAACAAAGTCGACTTACACAACAGCTCTGGGGTACGTCAGCCCCCACAGTCTGTTTCCAATTCCCAGGGCAGTAAGAATGGTTAAAACCACATCAACCTGAACCTTGACTGTAATCGGCATTTTCAGCAACCCAAGCATTTTTCCAACTGGTGGAGCTGGAAGAAAGATTAAGTATTGTAAAGATGAGCAGAAAATAACACTTTCGTTTTTATTCAGTTGGATAAAAACATCCATAGTAAAGCTTCCCTCAGGCAGAAGAATTTCAATCCATCAAGCCCACCTATCTATAGGACACCACTGCTACATTTCCAATAACAATGAATCCCAGCATTACTCTCATGATACTAAAAGACACTACAGACGAATAGTAAATCTATTCCACAAATGAACAAAAATGTAGAATTCCCAAGCAACAATATCTTAAGTCTGCCATAGCACCTAACTTCATGGTGCTCATGATGTATTTTTAAAAATGTATTCATCCACAGAATGTGGATGTCACAGCCAAATATTTTCTGCCCATCCTTAATTGCCCTCAAGGCAGCAGTGAAGATGGTGTGCACACACTGCTTTTCCACGAACACACTGCGCTTCCATAAGGAGTTCAGGACTTGGACCCAGTGGCAACATATCACCAAGTCAGGCACATCTGAATCCAATACTGAGCTCGATACTGGGAAGACTGTCCAATTTTATTCTTCCCATATCTTCCTGTAGCGGTTTGGTACGACTGTGTGGTTTGAAGGACCAGTTCACAGGACAGCTAAGACTCAACCACATAGAGTAACATACGGCACAGAAAGTGGCCATTCAGCCCATCGAGACCGGGTAAGGATGGCAGATTTCTTTCCCTAAAAGGACATTAGTGAACCAGATGGGTTTTTACAATAATTTGATTTCATGGTTAGAACTACTGATGTTAGCTTTTCAGTCCAGATTTATTTATACCACTAAATTCAAATTCACAAACTGCCATGAGGGAATTTGAAATCAGAGGGGGGGGGGGGGGTGGAGGAGATGGTCAGGGGCAAAGGGGGGATGGGATGGGGGCAAGGCGTCAAGGGGGGGGACAGGGGCAAGGCGTCAAGGGGGTGGACGGGGGCAAGGCGTCAAGGGGGGGGGGTCGGGAGCAAGGCGTCAAGGGGGGGCGGGGTCAAGGGGGGGGACGGGGGCAAGGCGTCAAAGGGGGGGGACGGGGGCAAGGCGTCAAAGGGGGGGGGACAGGGGCAAGGCGTCAAGGGGGGGGGACGGGAGCAAGGGGGGGGGACGGGGGCAAGGCGTCAAAGGGGGGGGGGACGGGGGCAAGGCGTCAAAGGGGGAGGGACGGGGGCAAGGCGGCAGGGGGGGGGGGGCAAGGCGTCAAAGGGGGGGGGGGGGACGGGAGCAAGGGGGGGGGGGACGGGGGCAAGGCGGCAGGGGGGGGGGGCAAGGCGGCGGGGGACAGGAAGAGCTGAGGGGCAGGAGGTTAGAGCCTCAGGGTCTGAACCCCCACTCACTCCCCCCTTATCCCGTAGGGGTTATTTTGATCCCCCCACCCTGGGGTTTGACCCCCAATCTCTTTCCCTGGAGGGAGGTCAATTTGACCCCAACCTGGGGTTCGACGCCCTTTTACCTCAGCTCCCGGTCCGCTTGCCGACACTTTGTTCTCCGCCCCCTTCACCTCATGACCCTCCCGCCTGTGTGTGTGTCTGGGCGGCCGATCCGCTCTCGGTCAGCCTCGGAGCCGGAAACCCAGCGGCTTCCCGCACTGTCTGAGCCGATGAGCGGACACCCGGGTCCCGGCGCCTCCCCGTGCGGCTTCGGCCTCAACCAGGAGCGCCAGGTGGCTGCGCGCTGACATCACCAGCAGCGTGTCGCCATGGCAACCGCCTCGCCCTCACGCACGGGAAATGCCCACTCCGACGTAAGGGGCGGTGCCGCGGCACGCACAATTTGCATATCTGTAGCAGCTGGGAAGATACAGCCAACTCCCCTTTCATGGTAATACCCTGGGAATAAGTGCAAATGGAAGAATCTTCATCGAGTGGAAGGCAGACAATTCATCAAAAAGGAACTTACATTTCTATAGCACCTTTCAACTCCTCAGGATGTCACAAAGCACTTTACAGCCGATGAAGTACTTTGTGAAGTGTCGTCACTGTTGTAAGAAACACGGCAACCAATTTTCTCACGGCAAGCTCCCACAAACAGCAATGAGATAAATGATGGGTTGGCTAAGGGATAAATATTGGCCATGTCATCAGGGAGATCGCACCTACTCACCTTTGAATAGTGCTGAGGGATCTTATCCATCCACCTGGGAGGCAGATGTTTATCCCCCTCATCCAACAGATGCTGCCAGACCTGCTGAGTATTTCTTGTTTTTATTTAAAATTTTTGTATTGGGCCAACGTAAGTCAGCAAACACAGGGGCAAGCTGAAGTTGTTGTCGCATATGATACGGACTAGAGAGTTTTGGATGAGCTGAAATTTATGGAGGGTGAAGGATAGGCAGCGGAACATTGAAATAGCCAAGATTGGATTGGACAAAAGTTTTGTTGTGTAAGGGTATCAAAGAATATGGAACAAAACCCAATAAATGGAGTCGAGGTACCGAACAACCATAATCTCACTGAATGGTCTGTTCCTATGTAAATGTGCTGAGGTAGGCCAGACATCGGTATTACGAAGGTGGGCAATGTTACAGAGGTGGATTCAGTGGCTTTTGTGATGGAGTGGCTATGAGGTTGGAAAGTCAGCTCAGCATTGAATAGTATGCCAAGATGTGAACAGCCTGGTTCAACAAGGGGAGATGGTGGCAGAGTGGTAGAGTCACCGGGCTAATCCAGAGGCCCAGGCTAATGCCCTGGGGGCACATTCAAATCCCACCATATCAGCTGGTGGAACTTAAATTGAATTTTAATTAACAAAAATCTGGAATTGAAAGCTAATATCAGTAACGGTACCACTAAACTATCGATTGTTGTAAAAACTCATCTGGTTCACTAATGCTCTTCAGGGAAGGAAATCTGCTGTCCTTCCCTGGTCTGGCCTACATGTAACTCCAGACTCACAGCAATGTGATTGACTCTTAACTGCCCTCTGAAATGGCCTTGCCAACCACTCAGTTCAAGGGCAATTAGGGATGGGTAACAAATGCTGGAGTGCCAGAGATGCCCACATTCCATAAAAAATAATTTTTTAAAAACCTGAGACAGTAGGCAGAATCAGTGACAGTGGTACCTAGTTCATGGTGGGACCAAAGATGATTGTTTCAGTTTACCCAATTTTTGATGGAAGGAAATTGTAGCTCATCCAAAACTGGGCATCAATCTGATAATTGAGGGAGTTGATGGAGGCGCAGAACTGGGTATCAGCTGACCCATGTCTTTGGATGATATCCGCAAAAATCACAGAATTGTTACAGTGCAGAAGGAAGCCATTCGGCCCATCATGTCTGCATCAGCTCCCCAAAAGAGCAATTCACTTAGTGCCATTCCCCTGCCTTCTCCCCGTAACCCTGCATTCTTCCTTTTCAGATAACTGTCTAATTTCCTTTTGAATGCCTCAATTGAACCTGCCTGCACCACACTCTTGGGCAGCGCATTCCAGACCCTAACCACTCACTGCGTGAAAAAGTATTTCATGTCGCTTTTGCTTCTCTTACCCATTACTTTAAATCTGTGCTCTCTCATTCTCGATCCTTTCACGAGTGGGAACAGTTTCTACTCTGTCTAGGTCCTTCATGATTTTGAACACCTCCATCAAATCACTTCTCAGTCTTCTCCTCCAAGGAAAACAGTCCCAACTTCTCCGATCTATCTTCATAACCGAAGTTCTTCATCCCTGGAACCATTCTTGTGAAATTTTTCTGCACTCTCTCCAATGTCCTCACATCTTTCTTAAAACGTGGTGCCCAGAACTGGACACAATACTCCAGCTGAGGCCAAACTAGTGTCTTATACAAGTTCAACATAACCTCCTTGCTCTTGTACTCTATGCCCCTATTAATAAAGCACAGGATACTGTATACTTTATTAACCACACTCTCAACCTATCCTGCCACCTTCAATAACTTATGCACGTATACACCCAGGTCCCTCTGCTCCTGTACCCACTTTGGAATTGTACCCTTTATTTTATATCGTCTCTCCTTGTTCTTCCTACCAAAATGAACCACTTCACATTTCTCTGCATTGAACTTCACCTGCCACCTATCCACCCATTCCACCAACTTGTCTATGTCCTTTTGCAGTTCTACATCATCCTCCTCAGTTCATAATGCTTCCAAGTTTTGTATCATCCGCAAACTTTGAAACTGCCCTGTACATCAAGATCTAGTTCATTAATATATCTCAGGAAAAACAAGAGTCCCAACACTGATCCCTGGGGAACTCTACTACAAACGTTCTTGCAGCCCAAAAAACATCCATTAACCACTACTCTTTGTTTCCTGTCACTCAGCCAATTCCGTATCCATGTTGCTACCATCCCTTTTATTCCATGGGCTTTAACTTTGCTCAAGTCTGTTGTGTGGCACTGAATCAAATGCCTTTTGAAAGTCCATGTACACCACATCAACAGCATTGCTCTCATCAATCCTCTCTGTTACCTCCTCAAAAAAACTCCAGTAAGTTAGCCAAACATGATTTTCCCTTAGAAAATCCATGCTGGCTTTCTTTAATTAACCTGCATTTGTCCATGTGACTATTAATTTTGTCCCAAATTATTGTTTCTAGAAGTTTCCCCACCACCAAAGTTAAAATCTGGCCCTAGTGCTTTATCCACTACTGACAGTCTAAGACATCCTGCTGATCAATTTTAAACCCTTCTAGTGTCTGAATTTCCTCCTTTTTCACCATTGCCTGGATTGCATCTTCTTCATTGGTAAAGGCAGATGCAAACTATTCATTTAATACCTCAGCTATGCCTTCTGCCTCCATGCGTAAATCCCCTTTATGGTCCCTAATCGGCTCAACTATGTCTAGAGAAAACTTAGGCATTCCCTTTAATGTTGGCTGCCAGTCTCTTCATATTCTCTTTGCTTCTCGTATTTGCTTTTTCACTTCCCCTCTGGACGTTCTATATTCAGCCTGGTTCTCAGTAGTAATTTCTACCTGGCATAGACATAGAGAGATGCAGCACTGAAACAGGCCCTTCGGCCCACCGAGTCTGTGCTGACCAGTAACCACCCATTTATACTAACCCTACATTAATCCCATAATCCCTACCACCTCCCCACCATTCTCCTACCACCTATCTACACTAGGGGCAATTTACAATGGCCAATTTACCTATCAACCCGCAAGTCTTTGGCTGTGGGAGGAAACCAGAGTACCTGGCGGAAACCCACACGGTCACAGGGAGAACTTGCAAACTCCGCACAGGCAGTACCCAGAACTGAACCCGGGTCGCTAGAGCTGTGAGGCTGCGGTGCTAACCACTGCGCCGCTAGCCAATGTTCCACCGTGCCGCATCTGTCATAAGAACATTTTTTCTTCTTAATCTTAATCTCTATCTCTTTTGTCGTCGAGGGAGCTCTGGATTTGTTTGCCCTACCTTTCCCCTTCGAGAAGCAGCATTTAGATAAGGAAGAACAGGAGAAATCCCTTGGGAGATTCCAGAGATAACAGTGTGAGGTGAAAAGGAGAAGCCTTTGTAGGAGATCTATAGTCCATGACTGGCTAGGTAAGAATGGAACCAAGTGAGAGCAGTCCAACTGAACTGGATAACAGTGGTGATGTGTTGATGGAGGATCTTGTGGTCAACTGTATCAAAGGATTCAGAGGAATCAAGGAGGAATAATTCACCACTATCACAGTTACAAAGGATATCATTTGAGATGTTGATTAGGACCATTTCAGTACTGTGGCACTCCAAGCTTCATCTCCATTTATGGATGTTTAAATCTGGCCTTTGATTGTAACAGTCCCTGTTATCTTGGCTATCTATTTAGTTCACAACTTTTGTAAGCTTTTAATAAAAATTTGTCAGCTGCAATTCCAAGTATTTTTCCATAATTGGATTCAGTAGCACTAAGTAAAAGTTTACACTGCAAAATAAATATTTCATTGCTCATTTGCCTCCATTTACAGCATGCTTTTGCTTCGGTGTGCCAGAATTTGATATGGAGTGGACAGATGTGATCTTGCACGGTCCAATACAAACGTTATCTGTTCACGTTGAAGTGGAATTTAAAAACTCAGATGTTTTGGGACAGGCAACCCATCGTCGGTTGCATTTACTGTTGGCACATAGGCAGCTTAACAAGAACAGGAAAGACACAGCAATGCTACTGAAGTGGAGGAGTTTCTGGAGGATGTGTGGCTGGCAGGAGTGGACGGTTGGTGGTCTTGCGTCTGAACAGACAAATGACAGCCTGTACTTTGTTGACACGGCAAACAAAAAGATCTGCTCCATCGTGAAGGAAAATTGAAGTTTCTGTAGATTGATCTAATTCTATTCATGTCAATGTCATGAAAGCATTCATTCTGTCCTATTGTGCCATATTTAATCTCAGTGTCAAAAGCTGGCCATTGTATCAAAAGTAATCCTGCCTTCTCCTGCCCAGCTCATTACAAAAGGGACAATCTGCAGTACAAAAGACTTTCACAGCAAAATGCAATTGCCATGATAGGCAATGCAGATCTAATTTTAAAATTACCTACTAATCTTCAATATGGCCATACATCTTTGAATGTAGTTTATTCCCAGATAAGTCTAAGATTTAAACACATCCCATATCTTCTAATCCTTCTTCTGCACAGGATACAAAAGGAAAAAAAGTCATCTCAAAAGTTATCCATATTTGGTAGGAGGTAGTCCATTGATGACATGGTTTAGTATTAGTATTGCACCTTAGCTCTGTTGAAGATAAGGAAAAAACCAAGTTGACACAACCAGGTAAACAAAACACAAATAACATAAGAAATAGGAACAGGAATAGACCTTACAGCTCTTCAAGTCCCCAAGAACCACCAGACAGGTAAAGAGGAAGTTTCATCTGTGGAAAGTACATACATATAGCTCAAGGAATGAAGGCAGCAATATAAACAGGCACAAGGATTGAAAACTTGAGGACACAGATTTAAAGTGATTGACAAAAGCAGCAATGGCAACATGAGGAAAAACCTTTTTACGCAGCAAGTGGTTAGGATCTGGAATGCACTGCTTGAGTGTGTGATGGAGGCAGATTCAATCATGGCTTTCGAAAGGGAATTGGTTAATTATCTGAAGCGAAAAAATTTGCAGGGCTATGGGGAAAGAAATGCGAGTGGGGTCAGCTGAGTTGCTCTTGCAGAGAGCTGATACAGATATAACGAGCTAAATGGCTGCCTTCTGTGCTGTAGCCCTTTATGATTCTACCTAGCGTTCTCGAAATTAGGCTCAAGAAAGATCCTCTTCCTATGGCCCAATGTTCAACTTTCCTTGGAGGCTCTTAAAATACCTGAATAGAGAGCAAACAAGAGATAGGTAGGTTTACCTATTCAAGAAAGAGAGTGAACTTGCATTTATATACCTCAGGGAATCCCAAAGCACTTTACAACCAATGAAGTGTAGTCACTGATTTAATGTAGGAAACTATGAATAGAGCTATACTTGATTAATGGGTTTAATTAAAGATTTGTTATGGAACAAAATAAAGTTGGGCACCGTTCTTTAGGAAGGATGTGAAGGCGTTAGAGAGAGTGCAGAAAAGATTTACGAGAATGGTTCCAGGGATGAGGGACTTCAATTACAGGGATAGATTGGAGAAGCTGGGCTTGTTATCTTTGGAGAACAGAAGGTTTAGAGGAGATAGCAATGTTCAAAATCATGAGGGGTCAAGACAGAGTAGATAGAGAGAAACTGTTTCCATTGGCAGAAGGGTCAAGGACCAAAGAACACAGATTTAAGGTGACTGGAAAAAAAAGCCAATGGCAAGAGGAAAAACGTTTTTACACAGAGTGGTTAGGATTTGGAATGGACTCCCTGAGAATGTGGTGGAGGCAGATTCAATCTCGACTTTCAACAGGGAATTGGATAAGCACCTGAAGAAAATTTGCATGGTTATGGGGAAAGGGCAGGAAGAGTGGGACTAGCTGAGTTGCTCTTGCAGAAAGTTGGCATGGACTCAAAAGACTGAGTGCTCTCCTGTGTTGTAACCATTCTGTTAATTGTCAAATGCCCTACTTCTCTGCTTCAGAAATTGTCTAAACGTCCTCCTCTGCCCCCAAAATCAATGGCAGAGCCATCATAGCCCTGCTTTCTGAAATTTTGTACCCAAACCCCTCAGCTTTACTTCAACTCTTTCCTCTTCTTCAAAAGCTTCCCTGAAATAGAGCTTACTGTTCATCTCTTCCCCCAACCCGTTCTTGAGGTGCCGTGTAACATTTGACCAAGTTATAGACATTGCATAAATGTCTGCATCAAATTGAATGCACCCATTAAACACAAGTCATCTTTCTGAACTTAAAAGGACTGCACCTGATATGAATGATTGTTACCATTTTAATCAAACACACTGGAAGGAAAAAAGATAACACTTTATTTGGTCATGTGAAAAAAGCATCAGCTGCTTTATTTAAATAAACCAGATCCTTTCATATGGAAAGAGCTATTACAAATCACATATTTGAAAGGATAAACAATAGGTACTGAACTGTAAACCAGAGGCCAGCACACACCCAACCAGTTCAAGCCTCATTAATAAATAACTCCTCAGTGTACACAACATATCCATTGTCTGTCCTTTCAAATATCAAATCTACACGAAAAAACAAGAATAGATAAGGCCAAAAGACTAATATGCACGTTTCTGGTTATAAACAAACAAAAAATTATCATGGTAAATGTTTATAAAGTAACTCTTTCAGAGCTTCTAAATCTTCTTGGAATAGAAGTCGAACTTTATATTAAAAAAAATCATATAAAAGGATGTAGGGTTGGGGGTCAGAACATTCGCAAGATATATATTCAAAAATACACCAGGAAAGCATAGAGGACGTGAAAATGTCTCTGCTCCCCATCCCATAACAGGTTTTGATATGGATTTGATTAATCTAGTACTAAACATAAAAGGCATCAACTATAATACACTCCTCCCTCTCAGGCTGAACACATTTCTTTGACAACAAAATAAAAACTCATTCAACTAACAAAGGTAAGATGTTCAGCACCACAATAAGGTATGACAATGTTGAAAGTAGACCTGCATTAATTAAAATCATGCTGAATATGTGCATTGCCAAGAATTTAACAGTAAAACCCAGGCAGCATGAGGAAATGACTTCCTAGAATCGCAGAAACTGGACTCTGAAAACATCCCTGGATGGGTTTTTGCTTCAAATTGGAAACTACCACACCATCGCTGCCTGCAAATAACTTCTTTGTTAATTGAACCACTGTACATTATAAAATCAAAACTACAATTAAAAACATGTCAATAACTACATAATGCTGTACAATAAGTCACACGCTTGAGAGCAAGGAACTCAATCCAACATTTTGCAAGAGATTCTTTAAGGGAGATACAAGTCAACAGATTCTGAAAACGTGCACAGGTCTTTTGGCCCCACCATTACACAGAGTTGTCAGACAATATATAAATAATTGATCACTGTGAAACATACCCTTTGCTGGCATATTTCTGCACATCAGTACATATTAAATAATGTAGTGTTCAGAAGAGACCATTGATTCGGAGGAAGAACTCATCAGTGGGACAGTTTCACTGATTACATGAGCGTTTTGAGCAATGCATTACGGAGATATCTATTTTATAGCAAAACCATTGCCCTTTAAAGAGGGATTTTTTTTTTAAACTGTGAAAGGAATCTGTTGTCTTTAATTTAATCTGCCCGCCATGTTGAATCTGGGGTGAATTATTCCTGCTTAAACAAAGAAGTGAGGAGCAAGCCACAGGTTCCCTGCCTATAATAATGCCAGACAGAAGCACAAGACAGTTGGGGGCTGCACAGAGCGGAAAGAGAATTGCCCACCTGTTGGCTTGGTTGCACAACACAATCATACAAGGTGGTGATTAGGTTTTCAGTGGCAGAAGTTCAGAGACTAGGTCTCAAAGTATGGTATCACAGATCTGTTCATAGTACAAGAAAATAAACCTGTGTAACATCCTTGAACTTGTGGAAAACACCAAATTAAAAAGAAATGGGTTAAAACGCCAACGGCACACAACAGAAAACCAGACAACCAAATGGATGGCCACGGATCGAAGTTTCAGAGCTGCCTGTCACTTACTTTCTTGGGAATGCACTTCAAATACACATCGTTCCGCTTCTTGGCGAGGAGGGGAACAGAAAAAAAAACAAATTGCCGCACTCAGATTACAAGCGCATCTTGTATCAGCTGAACATAGAGTTTTACCGAAGTCATCATGCAGAGCTTTAGCATCTCAGAGCACCTTACGATCCATTAGCACGTCCCCTTTCCCCATTAAAACTTGGAATTCCAACAAAATGTTTTGCGAGAACACAGTTGACGCACTTTCCACCCAAGCTCTCATTTAGCTGCACAGGTGAAGAGCACCATGATGCATTGCTACTCTCTGAAGTTACAAAAAAAAACAAGACGAAGACAGTCCCATTGTTCAGGCTGTGCTCTTGTACCTCTATTGAAACACAGGTACCTTTGTGGAGAATCAAACATGCTGATTAACAAATACCTGTTGATGAGTGATTTACAGGGTATAATTTTACAAAAGAGTGTCAAAAGCTCAGGTTCCTTGGTGATTTCTCTACCCCCAATTCCAAATGTTAAGTGACTATTTTTTGCTGTTGCTTGCATAGTCAATTTCAAAGAAAATACTGAGTCGCTGTTCTAACAAAGCTGATGGACTTCTTTCATTTAAAAGTTATTGTAAAATCCTGGTCCCTCTAGTTACCTGCGCCTGAGTACTGATTAAGTGTGGCAGGATTAATTTCAGTATGTGATTATCAAGGTAAATGAACTCATTGGAAAAAAGGTATTAAAATTTTAGGTTCCAAAAATAGCATCCACATGGACAAGCTAGAGTTCTAATAGATATGTGCATTGACACTGAATGCAAGGTTTGCTGAAATAGGGAAAGGACAAAAGAAACTCCATTCCACTCCTCCTCTCACAACCAAGAAAAGCTCAATGTCAAAATGATACTTGTAACAGAAGTCCAGTCACTTGGGTTCAAAACTGAAAGGCTTTAAAGCTTTTCCACGTTTCTCTTTTTGGACTCTACCAATCACATGATTCAATGTCCCATATCTGACCCTCTCCCCAATTCTCCATCTAATTACATACGAGTAGAAAACTCCAAATCCATCATCTGCAGACTGTACTTAAGTGACCCTCAGAGCCAGTTTTGTGAAACATTGACATATACTGTTGGATTCCTTACCAATGCACCCATCAACGTTCTGAGACACTAAGGCTATTCTATACTATTAAGATGTTGCGATGGATTTTCTTCATTAGTCCTCAGTTAAGATCAAGGACTACTGCAAAATGACAGCTCAGATCTCACAGGATGATTTTAGTGATGCTCACCGATTAAGTCCTGTTATATTACTTTCCAAATTTTATAACTATAATCAAATATATAAAAATTATAATTCATCACAACACTGAAAAAAATATAATGAATTGGTAGCTCCCATTGCAGTAAAAATGTTAACAGTTCTGCCAACCTATGTCATACCTACTGTCTACGCCATGTTCAGCCTAACAACTTGGACCAATTCTGCGTCTGGATCAGTTCCAAGTTTGCACACTTGAAAACAAGGGACTCAGTTAAGTTTGGAGGACATCAGCAGCTGTGCAGTGTGAAAGAACCATGCCGTGTGTGTGCTAGCATACCTTGGAGATCTTTCTCCTGACAGATAACTTTTCAGCAGAGACAATGGTCTGGGTTCATTACCATCAGCTTAAGAGCAGTACGCTGGATCAATTCATTGGCAGCAAGAATGTTACCGAAGTGGCCCCTGACCAGAGTTACACCACAGGCAGGGGACAGATGGAATGTGCCACACATATCAAGTTCAATATTATCATATAGTCACAGTGCGAACTCCAACCCAGCAACGCTGTCAAACAGTCCAGCTTGTACCAACATAGTTAATGGTTGCAAATAAGCTGAATTAAATCCTCCCCACCGCATCTGACCTTCACAACAGTGGGCAAATGTCAACATAGGTCATTTAGCGGATTGTCCATTGTGGAACTTAAATCCTAGGATTCCAAATCACATTTGACATCGAATTCAGTGCCTTACAGACAAATGGAGGACAAAATTCATGTTGCACGTGCGCTAGAGAACTATGTACAGTAGAGTGTAGAAATCTAAATACCAAAGATAAGGATAGTTCACCCTTAACAGGACTATCTGTAGTAGCCCATTAATACTGATGTTAAAGTCGCTAAGTTATTGCAGGTGCCCAGAACTACATATGCACATTTATTTATTGTATTTATCCACATGCACTATACAGGTCATGACTGAAAAGCATGGTACTACCTTTAACAAATGAGTATCTATTCCTTATTTGGTGCCATGCTCCTCCAGGAAAGGATTCTCACTTTGCAAAGTCTCTCTTCTCAAGGTGTAGCAGTCACAGAAACCATTGTGCTGGATTCAAACCATTTATATTTTGCACTTTTAAGAAAATATGTGAGCTCACTGCTGACTTAAAATGGTTTAATTGTCTATCCTGGAAATACAGCCACATAACACATTCTCAACTGTTGTGGGCAAAGTGTACTGCCTGAAGTAAAGTCTACACAGTCAACAAACTCTGGGGATAGATGACAAATTTCCAGAGTCGTAGTCTAGCAACATTTGGAAATAATTTAGAAAAAATCTCTGCTACTTGTCCATGAAAAAATAAGTACTATTGATATTTTGTGTTGATACAGCACCTCAATGGTATAACCTTAATTCCACACGTGTCACTTACTGTGTAAATGAACAGCAAAACACTATGCAATGAAATAATCAAATTGTTAAAACTTCCATTTCTCAAAGTTAAAATTTTACTCTAACTGTAATTTAATACTGTTTAATATTGTGCTGCAGTCTTGAACATGTCCAAAATGTGACACTTTCCAAAACTGCTATTGTGGAAGTTTCACCCATCAGTAATTATGAAATTTGCAAGTTGAAATGCACTTGATTGTGATCATCCTTACTTTCAGTACAATGAGCCCAAAACAAATATGAATGGATTATCGAGCAACAATGTACAGCTGTGTCTACCTGTGTGGATGCCATAGAAATATATTACATGTTCCATCATATTTCTGATTTTTGTCCCCTATTCACAAAGTAACCGGTCACTCGAAGTTAGGTGATGTATCATGTTGTGATACAGTGACAGCAGGTGCACCATACTGCAGAGGAAAGGAAAACAGCACAACATGCCAACAGTTGGAACTCAATACAACTGTTCTACAGCCAGCCTGCGTCATTTCAAAAGGACACTCTCTTGCCTAAGTGGGGTGGAAATCCTGAATTCAACTGTGGCTATCAAATTAAGAGTTATTCTCGAATGAGAAGTACAAAACCCGCCAGAGTTCGCATTACCTTGCATTGGTATCTGTTTTACTCTCTGCGTTGTCAAGACTGAGCAGCAAATGAAACATCAATTTAAAAAAAAAAAAAATGAAGTCTTAGCATTCCGGAAATCCCGAGTCCTTTCTGATTTTTATATATAGATATATATCATTTTTTTTAAACTGCAGGGGATCTTTATGCTTCCCCATATTCCACTTTAATGCCATGGTGCTCAACCGGTCCAGTTCAAACAGCTCTCTCCTGTGTCACAGCCTCGCTGGCTGGGTCCTGAATATTCGGTACATTTAAGGTTGGGCTTTCTTCTCCGTGATCAGCAATAGCAGTGCCTGGTTCTATTTTCTGGCCAAGGTTAGCAAGCTTCCCCTGCTGATGCTGTTCAAAGAACTTCTGGGTCAACTGTAGTACCTCTGCCCTCTGTTTAGCCTTTGAAAATAAATTTAGGAGACTTTTAGTATTACTATTATAAAGATGTCCAGCTCACAATTGGATTGACGGGGATATGGCTCTGAACCAGGATTTTTCCCTTTGGAATCACGCATTCTTATATCTGGTCATTTTACACAATGCCAAGTGAAGATACAAGGTAATTCTTTCGTTTCACAGTAGTTTAAAAGATGATTATAACTTACTCTAGTCTGTTCAATTAGAGGATTCTCATCTTACCAGAGCTGAATGTGGGTGGTTTTATTCTGCAGCCTGTAAGTGAGAACAATCTTGGGAGGACATTATTTTAATTTAATTTGGTAGGCTGTTCCCCAATTTCTACAACATGACTAGGGAATACTAAGTCTTTCCTCCTCCCACCCCAATGAACTGTGCCCCTCACCCAAATTTCCAGTCATGAAGCTTAGTAACTCAAGCTTTAAGTTAAGTGTTCCTGCATCAGAAAGAAACTAATTTCACACAGAAATATTTGTCATGCTCCATTTACCACATTCACACATTCTGCATGCAGCAGCATTCAAATCACACAATTCAGTGTAGCAGCTGTGACATGCAAACATTTGTCTGGTGGGGAGGGAGGCACGGCTGAAGTCAGCAGAAGCATGAGAAAAGGCTCAATGTTGAGAAAGTGGAGATGGGGTGGGAAACAAAACGAGCGCCCTGGAGTCTTTGTAATATTTACATTTGCTCACCTTGAGATCCTCTTCTCCCCTTTCAGAGTTGCAAGCTCGAATTGTCGGTGCTGAATTCTCTCGACCAGAGCTGTGCATTCGAGGTGGGCGTACTGTGATGGGAGATGCAATGGTGCCCTTGTTCATTTGCATTACGGGGCGCTGAATTGGAGTAGGATAGGTTCCAACATTGGGAGGCCTCATATGCATGATCATGTTGCCTTGGGGTGGGGGTGGCATCTGAGTAAATTGAGGGGGGGTGGGGAAGGAAAACAAAAATTAAATCTTTTCAGTAGTTAAAGCTAGATAGTAACAGTTTATGCGATCCACATTTGTATTTCTAAAAATAAAATGTAATTGTCTTGCTGTTTACAAATAAAATATAAACTCTATAGTCGATACTGATGGACGTTAACAATCTATCTGTATGGATACAACCAAATAAGCTATTCCACACGCCTTGTTTATGCTGGATCTCGAGGAAGTTATCCACTTAGTCCCATTGCCTGCCCTTTCCCCATAAACCATTCATTTTTTTCAAATATTTATCCATTTCCCCTTCTGCTTCCACCACCCTTTCAGGAAGTGCATTCAGATCGCAAAAGCTCATGGTGCAAAAAAAAAATTCCTGTCACCTCTGGTTCTTTTGCCAACCACCATACATTTGCCACCTCTGGTTACTGACCCTTCTACCACTGGAAAGAGTTTCTCCTTAATTACTCTATCAAAACTCATGATTTTAAACACCTCTATTAAGCCTCCCTTAATCTTCTCTGCTTTCAGGAGAACCTCAGCTTTTCCAAATCCCTCGCTCTTGGCACCATTCTAGTAAACCTCTCCAAGGCTTTGACCCCTTCTTAAAGTGTGGTGACTTGTCACATATTGAGTTGCCTCGTTTAAATTTAGATTCCTCTACTCAAAAGAACTCCAACCTTACCTTTTCCTTGATTTCTTGTGGGAATGTGAATCCTTGCACATTAGAAACTTTTCCGTTGTTTGTCTGCGGTCTTATCTACCACTTTTCCCCCTATTTATCTGGGCCAGCTTTCTTTTTGCCCTTGTTAATAACAGCTTTTTACAGTCAGGTACCTTTACCACTGATTAATCCCTCTTCTTTCCAATTCTATGCTTAACCTAATTACACGATAGATGTCATTTCCTACCTGTTTCCCTAGCTTTATCTATTTGACTCATTTCACTTCCAAGAATGACTTTGAGCATTGTCTCCTTTGTTGGACCACAGAGTCTAGCAATCAAGCAAACAGCCCTGGAGACACGAGAAACTTTGTCACTTCCAATATTTTTACCATGGTTTAGCTTTGGATAATTAAAATCACCCATTGTTTCAACATGTTTCTCTAAAATGTCTACAGATCTTTCCGTCTCATCTCCTTCCATTGTTTAGCAGCCTATAATACACTCTCAACAGCGTTACAATTATAGAACAGAAAAGAAACAGTAACAAAACAGACTTAGCATTTTCACCGCCTCCTTACACTCTCGTGCTGTAACAGATTCTTTGCTTAATACTGTTACCCTATTTCCCTTAATTTCCATTCTATCCCTGCAATGAGGACTGTTAGCTCAGTTCTGCCCTGAGCTTCATCTCCAGTAATACCTTTACATCATACACCTGTAGCAATCTGTGCCTCCAGTTCACCAATTTTATTTATTTTGTGCATTTGATGCTGTAAGTTTTATATTTTTACGGTCAATTCAAACTGCCACCCATGGGTACAATCACAAACCTGCTGGGCATAGTGGCCCTGGATGGCTCCTGGCATATTCAGGCCCATTGTGTTAGCAGCTGGTCCAGCTCCAGATGTTTTCCCACTTGGGCTTGTACAACTGGGTCTAAAATGAAGCACAATGTTAAGTGGAACTATAACACATGAGAGCTCATTTCACATATGGCTGACAGTTCTGAGCCTTTACCACCTTTGTTAAATTCTATTACAGATTATGTGTAAGACAGCTGGTTTATAAATGTGTTAACCTAATCAGCTCTTCACTTGGTCAAATTACAATATCTTCAGTCTTATCATTGGCCAATTGCTCTCTCCCCTTAATGATACTAAACTCAAAGACAGTCTGTGTCTTTTCCACATTTGGATACCAGCATCTGAATAACCATCCCATGAATATGTGCAGACTCAGGACTTGAACAAGTCAGTGGCATACTATAATGAAGATTCATCACTCCAGGTAGTCATTAGCAAGGTTCAAATGCATCTCTTTTCTTTTTCCACAGACCTTCAGTTCACTTTAACTCTTATGTAGGGAAACATTATTTGACCTTGGCTTCACTGCATACATTAATAAAACATTGCTCATCTTTATATAAGCATTAAATCTTGTAAGAACTTATTTAAATCATGACCCTCTTTGAAAAACAAATTTGCACTGCATTTAAAAAGAAACACAAAAATTCCCCTCTCAACATTATAGGAAAGTCTATTACCTGAAGAGGTTTGGGACAGGACCTCCAGACATGCCAGAGGAAACCTGTTTGTTGTCTGCAAACTGAAATGCTTTAAGGTCCATTTGGGGAATCTAAAAAAAAGACATTTAAAAGACTTTGAAATTATGCTAACTTTTATTTTTGGCTACATGTTTACATAAATATATCGCGCTGTAGCTTTGGTAATTCAAAATCATACAAGACTGCAATTTAGTCCATTGTGCTTGTGCTGTACCAGTGCTAGCTCAATACTAGAGAAATATACTCTTTTGCTCTCTGCCTGTAACCTTTAATCATTTTTAAGCATTTATTTTAATTTCTTCTTAAATGTAACAGACTTTTCTTCAATAGCCACTTATAGAAAAAAAATAAATGCTACAATATAGAAACAGGCCATTTGGCCCAACTGGTCAATATTGACATTTACATTTCATGCCAGCAAATAGTCCTCATCACATTTACCTGCCCTGTTCTCATCACCTCGTTCCATGTTCCTTATCGCCTGTCCAATCTAAATTGAATAGACTTAGTTTTTGCCTGAACTTCTAAACCTGGAAGTGAATTCCACAGCTTCACAACTCTCAGTGTAATGAATTTTACCTTGCTCTCTGTTTTAAATCTCTTGCATTTAATTTTGTACTTATGGGCCCTAGTTCTAGACCCCTCGACCAGAGGGAAAAAAGTCTGCTTCTGTCAATACTATCCCCACCCTTTCATATTTTTAAAAGTTATGCTTTGCAATCTGTGTTACTCTAACGATAAAAGTCGCAACTGTTCATGTTTTTTGCATTTATACTTCCTCATAGCAGGCTACAACCTAATGAATGTGATCAGCACACTCTCTAAATTTCTAATAGCGTGAAGCTTAATTTGTACCAGTACTCTAACAACAACATATTTATATAGTGCCTTCAACATAATAAAACATCCCTAGGCGCCTCACAGGAGCATTATAAAACACAATTTGACTGACGTTTAACGGTTTCATATAAGCTCAATTCCCTCTTGACTATTTTATACCTTGTGATAAAACTTAAAAGTCAATTAGTTTTTTTTTACAGCTTTATTAACCCGAGGTGCTGCACTTAATGTCCTGTGAACCTGTACCCCAAATCCATCTGCTCTCCCGCAGCATCGAACCCATTTCCATTCAGGATTACTGCTGCTATTTCTTAAAAATGAAAATGCATTAGCTCACATTCACTTACAGAGAATTCTTTGTCACTTTCTAGCCCACTTCATTTCATCTTCTAAAGAATTAACTATACTTCCTATCTTGGTATCATTTGCAAATTTCTTCTAGGCCTAAATCCAAATCATTAATATATATTCAATGCAACAGATTCCACATTCTGATAATGTTCTTATTTGTAAGAGGGTTGAAGTACAAGAATAAGGAAGTTGGTTACAATTGTACAGGGTGTTGGTGAGACCACATCCAGAGTACTGTGTACAATTTTGAACTCTGTACCTAATGAAGTGCAACGAGGGTTCAGTTGATTGATTACTGGGATGAGAGGGTCACCCTATGAGGAGAGATTGAGTAGAATGGGCCTCTACTCTCTGGAGTTAAGAATGAGGGGTGATCTAATTGAAACAAAATTCTGAGCGGGCTCGACAGGGTAGATGCTGAGAGGCTGCTGCCCCTGGCTGAAGAAACTAGAACTAGGGGACATAGTCTCAGGATAGGGTTGACCATTTCTTCACTTAGAGGTTGTAGATCTTTGGAATTCTCGAATATAAAAGCAAAATACTGCGGATGCTGGAAATCTGAAATAGAAACAGAAAATGATGGAAATACTCAGCAGGTCAGGCAGCATCTGTGCAGAGGGAAACAGTTAATGCTTCAGATTGATGACCTTTCATTCGCCCTGATTAGATGCCATTGACCTGAAATGTCAACTCTTTCTCGCTCCACAGATGTGGCCTGACCTGCTGAGTATTTCCAGCATTTTCTGTTTTTATTTTGGAATTCTTTACCCCAAAGGGCTGTGGATGCTCAGTCGTCGAGTATATTCAAGGTTGAGCCTGACAGATTTTTGGAATCAAGGGATAAGGCAGGTAAGTGGAGTTGAGTTCTTGAATCAGTCATGATCTTATTAAATGGCAGAGCAGGCTTGAGGGTCTGTGTGGGCTACTCTTGCATCTATTTCTTACGCAATAATCCCTTACATGAAATGTCTTTTCACCTCCCCTTTTATATTTCTAGCCTCTGAAGTGCTCTGTTAAAGGCGTTATATAAATGGGAATGACTGTTGTTGTAATCCTAATGTCCTGAGTGGAAGAAATGTTGCAAATCCTTTCAAAGTTCTGAATGCATTGATCAAATTCCCCTTTAACCTTCTCCATTCCAGTGATATAACAACTTGCATTTATACAGTGCCTTCAACATGGGAAAATGTCCCAGGACATACAGGGTAATAGACGACAATTGTCACAGCCAAAGGAGATATTATGAGGGGTGTATAAAAGCTTGATCAAAGAGGTGGAGCTTCAAGCCCAGATAGCCGTAAGCACTGCCACAAAAGGTGGGACAAAGGGAGCGGGGGAATGCATAAGAGGCCAGAGTTGGAGGAACACAGTTTTTGGAGGGTTGTAGGGCTGGAGGAGGTTACAGAGCTAGGGAGGAGTGGGCCATGAAGAGATTTCAAAACAAGGATGAGAATTTTAAGTTTGAGGCGTTAGTGGACTGGAAGCCAAAGTAGTTCAGCGGGCACAGGGTGATGACTGCGTGGGACTTGAATTGAGTTAGGAAACAGGCAGCAGAGTTTCAAATGAGCTCAAATTTAGTCAGGAGGCCAGCCAGCAGAGCATTGGAATCGTCAAGTCTGGAGGTAACAAAAGCACAGATGAGGGTTTCAGCAGCAGATGAATTGAGGCAGGGCAGAAATAGGTGATGTTACAGAGGTGGAAGTAGGAGGTCTTTGTGGAGATAATATGGGGTCGGAAGCTCAGCTCAAGATCTAATAGGATGCCACGGTTGTGAAGAGTGCGGTTCAGTCTGAGACGATGGCCAGGGAGGGGGATGGAATCATTGTGAGGGGCCAACAACAATGGCTTTGGTCTTCCAAATATTTAATTGGAAGGAAATGCGGACGTTGGATAAGTATACTTGACGACACAGAGTCAACAGAGGGTTCGAGACAGGTAATGACGAGGTACAGCTGGGTGCTGTCAGTATACATGCAGAACCTGACTTTGGATGATGATGCCAACGTACAGCATGTAGATGAGAAATAGGAGGGGCCAAAAAAGCTTTGGGGCGCTCCCAGATACAATGGTGGGGAGGAAGTAAGGGAAGATGTTGCAGGAGTTTCTCTGGCAAAGACTGGAGAGTGGAACATAGCGAGCCCAGTCCTGTTCAGTTGCACAAATTAGGAGAGGCTTTGATGAAAGACACCTAAGTTTTTCAAATCTGCCATTAGAACTACAGTCTCTCATGCTGTTATCCTCACAGTGAATTGCCCATGGCTTCAATATCCTATTAAGGAGTGTGCAAAATTTGGCAACTATGGCCTAACCAAACTTTGTGGTTCTGTCCTCGATGCTTTTTTTAAAAAAAATCGTTTCATGGGATGTGGGCATTGCTGGCCAGGCCAGCATTTATTGCCCATCCCTAATTGCCCACGAGAAGGTGGTGGTGAGCTGCCTTCTTGCTTTTGATAAGGTTCGCATGGGAGATTGGTTAAGAAGGCAAGAGCCCATGCAAGGCAAATTGGATCCAAAACTGGCTTGGTGGCAGGAGGCAGATGGTGATGGTCGAGGGTTGTTTTTGCGAGTGGAAGCATGTGACCAGTGGTGTACCGCAGGGATTGGTGCTGGGACCCTTGCTGTTTGTAGTGTACATTAATGATTTAGATGTGAAAATAGGAGGTATAAGTAAGTAAGTTTCCAGATGACACGAGAATTAGTGGTGTCGTAAATAGTGAGATTGAAAGCATTAGATTACAGGACGATATAGTTGGGCTGGTAAGATGGGCGGAGCAGTGGCACATGGAATTTAATTCTGAGAAGTGTGAGGTGATGCATTTTGGGAGGGCTAACAAGGTAAGGGAATATACAATGGATGGTAGGACCCTAGGAAGTACAGAGGGTCAGAGGGACCTTGGTGTACTTGTCCATAGATCACTGAAGGCACAGGTAGATAAGGTGGTTAGGAAGACATATGGGATACTTATCATTATTAGCCGAGGCACAGAATATAAGAGCAGGGAGGTTATGATGGAGCTGTATAAAATATGAGGTAGGCCACAGCTGGAGTACTGTGTACAGTTCTGGGCACCACACTATAGGAAGGATGTGATTGTACTGGAGAAGGTACAGAGGAGATTCACCAGGATGTTGCCTGGGCTGGAGCATTTCAGCTATGAAGAGAGACTGGAAAAGCTAGGGTTGTTTTCCTTAGAACAAATAGGCTGAGGGGGACCTGACTGAGGTATACAAAATTATATGGGGCATTGATAGGAAGAATTTTTTTTCCCTTAGCGGAGGGGTCAATAACCAGGGGGCATATATTTAAGGTACGGGACAGGAGGTTTAGAGGGGATTTGAGGAAAAATGTTTTCATCCAGAGGGTGGTTGGAATCTGCCTGAAGGGGTGGTAGAGGCAGGAACCCTCACAATATTTAAGAAGTATTTAGATGAGCACTTGAAACGCCATAGCACACAAGGCTACGGGCCAAGTGTTGAAAAATTGGATTAGAATAGTTAGGTGCTTGATGGCCGGCACAGACACAATGGGCCGAAAGGACTGTTTCTGTGCTGTATAACTCTATGACTCTATGCTGCAGTCTATGTGGGGTAGGTACACCCACAGTGCTATTAGGAAGGGAGTTCTGGGATTTTGACCCAGCGACAGTGAAGGAACAGCAATATATTTCCAAGCCAGGATGGTGTGTGGCTTGGAGGGGAACTTGCAAGTGGTGATGTTCCCACGCATCTGCTGCCCTTGTCCTTCTAGGTGGTAGAGGCCACGGGTTTGAAAGGTGCTGCCTGAGTAGCCTTGGCGCGTTGCTGCAGTGCATCTTGTAGATGGTACACACTGTAGCCACTGTGCGTCGGTGGTGGAGGGAGTGAATGTTTGTGGATGGGGTGCCAATCAAACAGGCTGCTTTGTCCTGGATGGTGTTGGGCTTCTTGAGTGTTGTTGGAGCTGCACCCATCTAGGCAAGTGGAGAGTATTCTATCACACTCCTGACTTGTGCCTTATAGATGGTGGACAGGCTTTGGGGAGTCAGGAGGTGAGTTACTTGCCTCAGGATTCCTAGCCTCTGACCTGCTCTTGTAGCCACAGTATTTATATGGCTACTCCAGTTCAGTTTCTGGTCATTGGTAGCCCTTAGGATGTTGATAGTGGGGGATTCAGCGATGGTAATGCCATTGAATGTCAAGGGGAGACGGTTAGATTCTCTCTTGTTGGAGATGGTCATTGCCTGGCACTTGTGTGGCGCGAATGTTACTTGCCACTTATCAGCGCAAGCCTGCATATTGTCCAGGTCTTGCTGCATTTTTACAGACTGCTTCAGTATCTGAGGAGTCGCGAATGGTGAACATTGTGCAATCATTAGCGAACATCCTCACTTCTGAATTTATGACTGAAGGAAGGTCATTGATGAAGCAGCTGAAGATGGTTGGGCTAAGGACACTATCCTGAGGAACTCCTGCAGTGATGTCCTGGAGCTCAGATGATTGACCTCCAACAACCACAACCATCTTCCTTTGCGCTAGGTATGATTCCAACCAGCAGAGAGTTTTCCCCGATTCCCATTGACTTCAGTTTTGCTAGGGCTCCTTGATGTCATACTCGGTCAAATGCTACCTTGATGTCAAGGACAGTCACTCTACCTTGCTGCTACACAGAAATCAAAAATCCCATTTGCTTGTATAATGGCTCTTTCCACCTGCAATCTGCTGTTAAAGATCTTTGTGTTTATATTCACAAAACACTCCTCTCACAGTGAGTTCTGTCTTTAGGATGTGTTTCCATTTTCTCTTCTTTCCGCCACCTAAAAATGTACAACTCTACATTTAGCTACAGTGAACTGCATTTGCCACTTATCTGCTCACTCCCCTAAGTTGTCCATGTCTTCCTGTAGTGTCTTAAATTCTTCCTGAGTTTTCCACGCTCCCTGATTTGGTACTGTCATCAATTACTAATATTATTCCATCTATGCCCACATTCAAACTGTATGTATATGGAGGATGAGAGAAAAATTTACTCTTACTCGCTGTTTCAGCCAACTATCTGTTCTCTTACAGAAAGCCAGTTGGTGAAGGATAGAACTGAAGCCAATCTTTCCAGAGTTTTACATTTATTTAGAGTTACACATTACAAGCATACACCTCCTAGTCCAACAACCACAGTTTTAGTCTCTGTCTATTTATAGGGGCTCAAGCAAATCTCCAGTTCATGTCCACCACATGCATACAATTAAACACAATTAATGTACAATTAACACTATCTATCAATGTTACTACTTGATCTTTAATACCACCAGCCTGAAACTTTGCAAGTCTCTTTTGTGGTACTTTATCAAACATTTTTATTTGTCCTAATATACCAGATCCCCTGCATTCCCATTAGCTACATGCTTGATACATTGTCTTGCAAATTCAATTTAAAAGATTTGCATTTATATGGCGCCTTTCATGACCACCAAATGACCTTTACAGCCAATTAAGTACTTTTTTTTTGAAGTGATGATCTGTCCTTTACAAATTTGTCCCCGAAAAGCCCATATCTTCCCAAGTTACCCTTCTAACAATTTCCTTCCAATGACATGAGGTTAACTGAACTTTTGGTACCTGGATTAACCATTTCCAAACAGGGGATGTAAGATTCATCACCCTCTTTGGTTCAATTCCTGCTAACAAATTTGGGATTGCGATTAAGTTAGACTAACTTAGATAACTGGCTGAAGAAAAGGGGAATAAAGGGATACGGCAACAGGACAGGCACATGGGATTAGGACTACGACTCGTGGGGAGGATAAACACCAACATGGAGTGGATGGGATGAATGGCTTGTTCCTGCGTTGTCAATTCTATATATTTAATAGATTTTTCTATCTATCGATCTCAAAATTAAGCCAATTGATCTGACCTCTCTGCCAGTGGGTAGAATAGGAGGCTGGGATCCTGGGGGCAGGAGCCTTCTGGTCCCACCAACACTCAAGCTCTGTGCTTGGGGAAGCTGGATGGATTGAGTTAACGCAATCAGTTGCTGCTGGCCTGAGCCAAACCTAGGCAGAGACAGCTGGGATCCAGGCATAGACATGGTCACCTGCACAAGTAGGAAATATAATGAAGATAGTTTAATACATGAATCAAACCATAATAATGTTAACTGCATAATACATACATCATATTCAACGGCTATATGACTATGTGATGCATTATGAAAATATACCAGTAATATAACTCAAGTGTCAAGGGAAGCAGCAAACTGTCACCTGCCAAAATTTCACCATCCAGCACTCTCATCACAGTTGCACAAAGCATTTTCAGTGACTATTAATTTTCAAATATGAAAAAAAACCTTTCATTTAGATACCTCCCAAAGAATTAAAAACAGTGACTATTATGAGGGTGAGGGTTCAAGGGTTAGATTATGAGGAAAGATAACATACTGGGATTGTATGCCCTGGAATATAGGTTCTGAGTTGATCTGATTGGCGTTTTAGGATTTTGAAAGGAATTGACAGTACAGATAGAAAGTTTCTCCGCGAGTCTCGGACAAGGGACATAACCTTAAAGTCAGAGCCAGGTCATTCAGGAGAGAAGAGAGGAAACACTTCTTCACATAAAGGGTGGTAGAAGTGTGGAACTCTCTCCAACAAAAAGCAGTAGATGAGAGCTCAATTAATCATTTTAAATCTGAGATTGATAGATTTTTGCTAGACAAGGATCTCAAAGGATATGGAAACAAGATGCAAATCAGCCATGATCTCAATGAATGGTGGAACAGCCTCAAGGGGCTGAATGGTCTACCTGTGTTTTGCGAGCTGATTTTTTACTTGACATAAAAAAACTATTGTACTTATTTACTGCCAGAATCCAATTATTGCAGGAACAAGACCCAAATCTGCCACCTGGGAGTCATTCTGAAAATGTCAGGAGTTATCTGGACACATTTCACTATATCAATCTTATTCTGTTACAATTTTTCCACTCAGTGCTTCTTCTGCTTTTCATCAACATTAATTTATCTATCCTGTAACATCTCCCAAGCTGCGCTAATCCTACTCTTTCCTGTCTCAATCTTGCCAAATATATTTTCTGCAGGTCCCTCTCTTCTATTTTCATCTAGCCATAACTCATCCTACATTATTTTATAAATGTGAATAAAGTCTAACCACAAAACTAGAGCCAAAACATTACAGTAAAATCGCTTTGCCAAAATTCAGGTTCAACATAAGGGTTAGGAGCAGGAGTAGGCCATTCGGCCCTCCAAGTATGCTCCACTATTCAACAAACTCAACTCCACTTTCCCGCCCTATCCCCAGATCCTTGATTCCCTTAGCGCCCAGAAATCGACAAATCCAAAACTCTTGAATATACGCAGCAAATTAACATTGACAGCTCTCTGGGGCAGAGAATTCCAAAGATTCACAACCCTCTGCATTAAAAAACTTCTCATCGCATTCCTAAATAGCCAAAGCCTTATTTAATTAATTCAACCCCTGGTTCTGGAATTCCCAGCCAGGGGGAAACAGCCTCTCAGCATCTATCCTGTTGAGCCCTCTTAGAATTTTGTACGTTTCAACGAGATTGCCTCTCATTCTTCAAAACCCGAGAGACTATAAACCTAGTCTACTCAATCTCTCATAGGCCAGCCCTTTCGCCCCAGGAGTCAATCTTGTGAACCTTCGTTGCGCATCCCTCCTAAGGCACATATATCCTTCCTTAAGTAAGGAGACTAAAACTACACAGTTCATATATATTTTACATCAATAACCCAAGCTAATTCAATAAAAAAGGCACTATAAAACATTTAATACTATACTTTTTAAAATGAATAAGTCGCGTGTAATGGTAGAATACATTAACATTTCCACAACAAATACGGAGTGTTGAGATCAAACCCAAGACACATCAAAAGCAAAAGCTCCAGCTGAATTTTATTGAAGCTCACAGATTCCTATTGAAATAGAAATGAGTATTTTTGCTACACAACGGTTTAAGAATTTCCTGAACCTGTATCAGCTGGGAGTCCATGATCTGTGAAGTGGTGAGTCCAGGTTGGTTTAGCTGGCTTTCATACATAAGGGGTTGATTTCCACCAATTGCTTGGTAATGCGACCCTGGCTGTGGCTTTACCAGATCAGAGGCTGGAACAGCAGGGAATGCCGTGTATGGAGTTTTCAGAGGAGCCCCGGACAAGACCATTGTGGACGGTTGAGACAGACTGGGGTGCATGTACACTTGTGATCTGTGAACAACATCAACTTCCATTTAATTGTACTCTTCCCTCTGCACACACAACAAAAACACAGCTAACTGGAACCTTCAATAAATCAAACACTCAGGTGGAATTAATCTTTTCTAGACATCTCATTTATCACAAGGTGAAACAGTGATAGAGTCAGCTACAATCCAACTTTAAAGCATTCTAAATATTGAAAAAAGCTACATAAAAGAGAGACATTTTGAAACCTAAAACAACTTTTAATTTGTGCGTAAGAAACTAAATGTAACTTCTACTGCTAGAATATCGGCCATGCAAATTTACTGAGCAAATGAAAAAATACATTGCATTTTTCATTATAAAACAGAATTGCTGGAGGTCCAGCAATTCCAAATTGTGCTGCAACAGTTTGACTGGTACCTGAATGGTTGCATTGAACCGAACATTTCCTGGGACTGAGAGACGGGCAATCCGTTCCGCAATCCAAGGGGTGCCTGGGCCTGTAAGGACGTGTGCATGGGAATTGGAATCTGATGTGTTGCAGCCGCCTAAAGAAATGCGAGAAAAATAAGCAGCTGTGATAACAAACACAACTGCATCCATGTTAAAATGGACAACAACCGCCCCCACCCCCATGAAGTAAAGTCTCACTCCATTCAGTCACACTGCAAGTACTGGTATCTGCCATTTTATACAGTGCCTCACTACAACTCACTGAACAGAATACCTCAATAGTGCCAGTGTTTCAGAACAACGGTACATTCAGACGACTGAAGCAGGCGTTGGCATGTTAGACTATTGCTGCAAAGTTTTTCAAAGCTCAACTTGGAAGTACAGATAAATCAATGAAAATTCCACAATTACCTGAGAAAGTCCAGCCTGGAAACCTTGCTGTTGTGGAACTGACTGAGGAAGGAGTCGGGTCTGACTGGCAAAAACATGGCCATCCATGTACAAAGGAGAAATATGGCTCCCTGAAAAAACACACAAAAAAGTTTCTCCTACTTGTAGATTCAGTGGCTAGCTTACACAGGACGAATTAAAGAAAACAAAACAAAGAGGCATTTTCTTAAATCAGCGGATTGTCTTTGAGAGAGAGAATGTGAAACTCTCACTCCACACAAGTAGGACTGTCCTTTACACAAAGCAACTCGTCTTGTAAAGGATTTTCATTTATGCTCAAGGTATTAGATCGTTTTCAGTTATTAAGTAAACTGTGCATTCCAACGTTGTCCAGTGTGCATACTTCACAAATAGAATCCAAGGAAATCTATACTGTACGCCAGAAAATGGGAGTCAGGATGTCTGGGAGTAAGTAGATATCTGTTGAGTACAGTTAACATCCTTTTTTAAAGCAAGCAAATATGCTTGCTTTAATTATATGCCTTTAATATGTAGGATTTACTCTAAATATATAACAGGAAGAAGTCATCGACATGCAACCTTAAGTTGGGTGGAATCATAGGTGCTACTTTGCCATGACCACTGGCATATCAATACAATTCTCAAAATATGTCCCTTCAGATTATCAAACAGAGTAAGCACATATCAATCTTCCCCACCTCTCTAAATGACTGATCAACTTAATCATTGGGACCACAGCCCCAAAAGGCAAAAGATAACCAAAAGGCGGACAGTGATCCCAATTAGCACAGAAGATCAAGAGGTCACATACCTGGCAAAGAGACGGAAGGTGCAACTGACACCATGGGCATCGGTGGCACAGAAGAACACCCAATTGAGCTGTAGCCTACCCCACTAGGGGGTCCTGTGTTGCACGGGGTCTGCGTACTGGCACTACTGCTGCCAGGAGAACTCTGTTCAGTAACATTGGGAGAATTTTCCCAAGCCTTGCGGGCGGACTCCATCTGATCATATAAAGAAAATGGCATGAAATTCAGTGACGCTGTTTGAAAGCTAAAAATGTGAAGCAGCCTTCTTCCAAATACCACAACCAATCCACTCAGCCTCAGGTATTAATTGGACCGATTGAGTCAGCTTTGGAAAACAAACATTGATCAGCTCAGCAGGCAAGAAAGAGTTAAGTTTCATTCACTCGCAGAGTGAAACCAAAAGTGACCCATTTGAACCCTGTACTAGGAAGTTACATCCAAGCCAACAAAACTCATTCATACATAAGAGGGAAAAGGTTAAGCTCTAAACAAGTAGATCAATCATTCTCAAAATTTGCGTGGTTAAAAACTGACAAAGTTATAATCAAAAAACAGTTGGAGCACTGCAGATATAACTTTTCAATTTGGCACCTTATTAATTCAGCATACTCAATTATGAGCTTGTTAAAAAAATTCATTTCATTTAAAAACATAATAGAAGCAGGATCAGTGCATACAGCCCCTCAAGCCTGCTCTGCCACTCAATGAGATCATGGCTGAGCTTTTACATCAACTCCACTTTACTGCTCCATTCCCATATCTCTTAATTCTCCTGCTGCCCAATGACCTAACAATCTCAGTTTTGAATATACTCATCGACTGAGCATACACAGCTCTCTGGCTAGAGAATTCCAAAGACTCACAACCCTCTTGAGTGAAGAAATTTCTCATCTCTGTCCTAAATGGCTGACACCCAAACCTAAGACTATGATTCCCCAATTCTAGGTAGGGGTAACAGCCTCTCAGCAGCTATGCCGTTGAGCCCTCTAAGAACTTAATATGTTTCAATGAGATCATCCCTCATTTTTCTAAACCCCAGATAATATATGTCCATTCTACTCAATCTCTCCTCACAGGTCAGCTCTCTTACCCCAGGAATCAATCCAGTGAATCTTTGTTGCACCCGTCCAAGGCCTTAGGTATGGAAACCCAAACAGTACACAGCACTGCGGTCTCATCAAATCCCGATATAATTGCAGCAAAACTTCCTAACTCTTATACTCCATCTACTCGCAATAAAGGCCAACATACTATTTGCTTTCCTAATTGCTGGTTGTACCTGCATGTTAACTTTTTGTGATTCATGTACAATAACCCCCGAAATCCCCATGAAGAGAACAATGGGGTATAACCTTAAAATTAGATCTAGGCCATTCAGAGGTGATATCAAGAAGCACTTCTGCACACGGCCGTGGGAGTAATGTTGCTAGGTGTTGGATGAAAAGTGTGTGAGATTGCACTGTTGACTGGATGGAGTGAATTTGTTGGGCCTGATGGCATCTCTTAGTCCTTTTAGGAGTTATCCACCATAATGAGGCAAAATCTACCTACAATGAGATAGAGAACAAGGGGGTGGAGCCTTAAAATTAGAGCTAGGTCATTCAGAAGTGGTGTCAGGAAACACTTGTTCACACAAAGGGTAGTGGAAATCTGGAACTCTGTTCCTCAAAAAAAACTACTGAGGCTAAGTCAATTGAAAATTTCAAAACCGAGATGACTTTTGTGAGGTAAAGGATATTAAGGGTCACGGAACCAAGGCAGGTAAATGAAATTTAGCAGAGATCAGTCATGAACTAATTGAATGGTGGAACAGGCTCAAGGGGCTGAATGGCCTCCTCCTATTCCTGTAAAAGCACCAAAGCTTAGCCCTTTCCAAACTTCAGGCCCATGTAACCCAATCACAATAAAATCAGTGAATTAAAGGAAAAACAGAATTGTGGTGCCCGAGCTAGATTGTTAGGGCCCATAGGTCTCATAAGGCCTGTCTGGTCGCTTGGACACGCCAAGGTTAATACGTACTCATACCAGATGTAACTTAATGTGGGTAAGTGTGACATGATGCTCTTGCAGATGCACATTCAAAAATCTTTGAAGGTGCCAGGGCAAGTTGATGAGGAGGTTAAGAAAGCATATGGGATATTTGGCTTTGTTAATTGGGACTTTGAGAATGAAAACAAATGTCATGTTAAATCTTTGCCAATCTCTGGTTAGGCTTCTGCTAGAGTATTTTGCACAATTTTAGGCACCATACTTTAGGAAGGATATCAAGGCCATGGAGAGGGTACTGAGGTGGTTTACCAGGATGATACCAGGGATGAGGGACTTCAGTTATAGTGGGGGGGGGGGGGGGGACTGGAGAAACTAGGACTCTTCTCCCCAGACCAGAAATGGTTAAGGGGAGACCCAATAGAGGTATTCAAAATTATGAGCAAATTTGATAGATGGGTCATTAACCAGAGATCATAGATTTAAAATAATTGGCAAAAGAACCAGAAGGAAATGAGGAAAAATTATTTCCACAGAATGTTATGATCTTGAATGCACTATCTGAAAGAATGGTGGAATAGAAACTTTGAAAAGGGTCATGCATTTGAAGAGAACTGATTTGCAAAGTTATAGGTAAAATGCTGGGGTCTGCAACTAAGTTGGACAGCTATTTCAAAGGGCCAGCAAAAGCATGACCAGCCGAATGGCCCCCTTCCGTGCTGTAAGATCCTATGATTTGAAGAATCAGTGATCAGGTGGAGCAGCCTTGGGCTTCAACCTACCTTTAAAGTGAGATCGGTACTTGGAAGGGACACTGGAGTGAGGTTGGGACCCTGTTGCAGATGCTCCCTCCGTAGAATAGGGATTGACTGGCTCAGAGTAACCTGGAAAATAACAGCCTGGTATTAAATAAAAGACTTGCACCCACCTTTGCATCATAACTTGGGTTACTTCAGTGTTAACAGCTACAGAAACTTGTTACAAGAATAGATTTACCTGAGCTTACAATATTGACAACCCGTAACAGTTCAGAGAAATCCCAAGGATTTCTCGACAGTTTACCAGGCATGTACAAAATACTAGTTAGACCCCTCCCCCAGAGCTAGAGACAGTGTACAGTTCTGGTTACCACATTGACAGGAAGGATGTGAACATACTAGAGAGGGTACACAGGAGATTTATAAGGATGTTGCCAGGAATTAAGAATTTTAGCTACGAGGAAAGATTGGATAGGTTGGGATCGTTTTCTTTGGAACAGAGGAGGTTAAGAGAAGATTTAATTGGGATGTATAAAATTATGACAGGCCCAGATAGAGTGGATAGGAAGGTCCTATTCCCCTTAGCAGAGAAGTCAATAACCAGGGGGCATAGATTTAAAGTAATTGGGAGAAGGGCTAGAGGTAACTTAAGAATTCTTTCAACCAAAGGGTGATGGAGGTCTGGAACTCACACTGACTGAAAGGGTGGTAGAGGCAGAAACATTGCATTTAAAAAGTACTCGGATATGCACTTGAAGTGCTGTAACCTACAAGGCTATGGACCAAGAGCTAGAAAGTGGCATTACACTAGATTGCTGTTTTCTGGTTGGCATATACAAGATGGGCTGAATGGCCTCCTTCGGTGCTGTACGATACTATGAACTTAACATAATTTTTTTTAAACCAAATTTTTGTAAAACTCCAAGTGACTAGTACATCTGTTCCTTTGATTTAGAATAATTGCTTTCAGTTATAAAAATATTAATATTTATTAAAAGGAAACACTTTCATCTATTAAAAGGGCTCACCACCACCTTCTCAAGGTGGCAACTAGGGATGGGCAATAAATGCTGGCTTTGCCAGCGACACACATCCCAAGAATGAATTTTAAAAAATGTGGACCTTTCAGAAAGGTTCAGCGGAATGGTGTTTAAGCCGTCATGAAAAGTTATACAATCTTCTTCTAAGACACATAGATCAGATTTAAATGCTACAAATGAATTTTCATGTTTGCTCCCAAAGCTCATTGTCAGATTAGGAATATCAGATATCCTTTGTAGCAGCGCCTCTCATGTATAGTACTCACGTTGTTAGCCAATACATCCTGCAGTTTGGTGATGGACTTGGAAACAGGACTTGGCACTGAATTCTGCGGCAAACTGAAATCAGAATCCTAAAACAGCAACCAATAAACTCTTCTCAGTTTAACAAACCACAACACAAACCCCACAGCTATCAACAGCCACAGATTAGAAGCATCTTTAGGAGTCTTGAATATTGCATCTTGAACAGATTTGGCAAATCATTGATGCAGACACTTATGGAAATTACAAGATTACCTAAACAATAACCTAGCTTATGTTACCATAATGCAAGCTAACCAGGAACTGACCTATTATTAAGTGTGTGCAATGCAAGCTAATTATTTTCAGTGCTGCCATAACTTGCAAATCAGTACTATTACAGCCAAGTTAAGACTATGGGAACGGAGATCAACAGACTTGCATTTTGCTCATCTACCATGGCCCAAATTGGTTCATTGGCAATAGGTTTCAAAAGGACTTTAAGCTGGTAGAATGAGCAGACAAATGGCAGATGACATTCAAAGCAGAAAAGTGAGAGGCAATACGTTTTGGTATGAAGAATAAGGAGAGACAGTACATGCTAAATGGTACAATTTTAAAGGAGTTGTAAGAAGAGACACACTTGGGAGATGTTTGTGGACAAATTGGTGGCAGGACAGGCTAACAAAGCAGTTAATAAAGCAGATGGGATCCTGGACTTTATAAGTAGAGGCAGAGAGTTCAAAAGTCAGGCAGTTCTGCTAAACTTAGATAATATAGCAGTTCAGTCCCAGCAGTACTGTATCCAATTCTGGATATCCCACTTTAGGAAGGACATGAAGGCTTTGCAGATTTACTAGAATGATTCCAGGGTTGAGGATTTACAATTACGTAGTTATTTTCTTCATGGGATGTGAGCGTCACTGGCAAGACCAGCATTTGCTGCATATCCCTAATTGCCCTTGAGAAAGTGGTGGCGAGCTGCCTTCTTGAACCTCTGCAGTCCATTGGTGCGGTTTCACCCACAGTGCTGTTAGGAAGGGAGTTCCAGGATTTTGATCCAGCGACAGTGAAGGAAAGGCAATATATTTCCAAGTCGGGATGGTTTGTGACTTGGAGGGGAACTTGAGGGTAGTGGTGTTCCCATGTGTCTGCTGTCCTTGTCCTTCTAGGTGGCAGAGGTCACGGGTTTGAAAGGTGCTGTCGAAGGAGATGTGGTGGGTTGCTGCTGTGCATCTTGTATATGATGCACACTGCTGCCACTGTGTGCCAATGGCGGAGGGAGTGAATGTTGAAGGTGGTGAATGGGGTGATCAAGCATGCTGCTTTGTCCTGGATGGTGTTGAGCTTCCTGAATGCTGTTGGAGCTACACCCATCCAGGCAAGTAGAGGGTATTCCATCAGACTCCTTACTTGTGCCTTGTAGATGGTGGACAGGTTTTGGGGAGCCTGCAGGTGGGTTACTCGCCGCAGAATTCCCAGTCTCTGGCCTGCTCTTGTAGCCACAGTATTTACATGGCTGCTCTAGTTCAATTTCTGGTTAATGATATCCCCCAGGATGTTGATAGTGGGGGATTCAGTGTTGGTAGTGCCAATGAATGTCATGGGGAGATGGTTAGATTCTCTCTTATTGGAGATCATCACTGCCTGGCATTTGTGTGGCGCAGAAGTTACTTAGATAGACTGGAGAGGCTGGGATTGTTCACCTTAGAGCAGAGCAGGCCAAGAGGAGATTTGATAGAGGTGTTTAAAATCATGAAGGGTTTAGAGTAAAAAAAGACTGGCAAAACAAGCAGAGGCAACATGAGGAAACACCATTTTTTTAAACACGAGTGGTTAGGATTTGGAACGCACTGCCTGGTAGGGTGGTAAATACAGATTCAATAGCAGCTTTCGAAAGGGAATTATAAATAATTGAAAGAGAAAAAAAATTACAGGGATATGGGGAAAGAGCATGGGAGTGGGACTAATTCGATTGTTCTTAGAAAGAGCCGGCACAGACTCAATGGGCCGAGCAACCTCCTTATGTGCTGTACTGCTCTATGATTCTAGGTGGCAATTACCATGGCTGTAAAATTCAAGCAGATCTTGATGTGATGGGGAAATGAACCAGAGTTTGAAAAAATGTCATTGAACTTGGATAAATGTAGCATTATGCATGTGGGCAGGACCATTACCAAGTACACTTACACTGTACAGCTTACAGAATTGAAGTCTGTTGGAAAAGAACAAGAGCTTGGTGTTGTAGTAAACAATCACCTTAAGGTTCACGTCCAATGACATGAACGAATAGTCAAAGCAAATGGGGGCTAAGGTTGCACTGTGAGGTAATACAGTATAAAACAAAATACACTTTGGTCCTCTCGCATGGTGGGTGAAATAGAGACTTTGGGAAAGGTTCAGAGGGCCATGAGAATGGTAGCCAGCTTAAAACACCTTTATTACCCAGATATGTTTAAAAAGCTGCGCCTATTTACTTTAGAGGTTTGCAGACTGATAGAGAAGATCAAGATAATGAAGGGACTACAATATGTTCAGATTATTCCAAATAGATAGGTTACAGACAAATTTGGGCCTTGAGCGCAAGTTATGCAAGAGCGGAACTAGGTTAGATGTCAGTTCTTCATTTCGCAGAGGACAGTCGACCTATGGAACAAGTTACCGACTCTTTCAATGAGTGTTGATTTGCTGCAGACTTCCAAAACAAAGCTGGGGATCACAGCATACAAAAGGTAGGTTTAATACTGGGTACTATAAATCATCTTCATTGTAGTCTCCTGGTCGCGGCTGCAATCGTCCAAGGTTTGAAGGACGAAGAGGTATTTTCCGTATTTTCTCCCCTAAATTGGCCTCATCTTATTTAAATGATTCTTTTGTTTCTCTCAGGAGATTAAGTAGCTGCCAATGAGTGGGTAGTGTTGTGAATGATGCTTAAAGCATCACGACTGTGTGGGACAGGCTCAATGGGACAGCCGCTCTTTTCTTTCCCATCATTTTCGTGTGTTCATATTCATGCACATTCACAATGCACTTTCAAAAGACAAGGTGAACACATCATTAAAAGCAGCACAGGTCAGTAAAGGAATTAAGACGCTAACATAGCACTGGGATTTATTTCTGGGCGGATAGAATTCAAAAGCAATGAAGTTATGTTAAATAAAAGCAAAATACTGTGGATGCTGGAAATCTGAAATAAAAACAAGAAATGCTGGAACCACTCAGCAGGTCTGGCAGCATCTGTGGAAAGAGAAGCAGAGTTAACGTTTCGGGTCAGTGACCCTTCATCGGAACTGTTAAACTTGCATAGGACCTGGTCAGGCTGTGCTTAAAGAGTGCTGTGCACAGTTCTGGTCTCCATTCTAAAGAAAGGACATAGAAGTACTGGAGGACTTGCAAAAATGATTTACAAGGATGGTACCAGACCTGAGGGATTGCAGCTGTCAGGAAAGATTCAACAGGTTGGGGCTTTTTCTTTAGAAAATATTTAGAGGTGACCTGATAGAGGCCTTTAAGATTAAGAATAGGTTTGACAAAGTAGATATGGAGAGAATGTTTCCACTTCTTGGGGATCCAAAACTAGGGCAATACAAGATAGTTACTAATAAAACCAATAGGGAAATAAGGAGAAATTTCTTTACTCAGAGCGGTGAGAATGTGGAACCACAGGAAGTGGTTGAAGCAAATAGCTTAGATGCTTTTAAATGGAAACTAGATAAGTACATGAGAGAAAAGGGATAGAAAGATACGTTGAAAGGCTGAGATGAGGTAAGATGGAATGGGAGGAGGCTCGTTTGGAGTATAAACAGCAGTACAGACTGGCGGGGCAGAATGGCCTGTTTATGTGCTGTATATTCTATGTAAGTAATACACAGGGTCTTTGTCTTAATATCTCTCTTCGCCAAATTTGCAATGAACATCTAGTTTTAAATAAGGATGAACTTGTCACACTAGTGAGCTGCCATGAAATATTACACAATAGTTATTCTGTGACTTCACTGATCAGGTCATTTAAAGTCAGTTAGCAAACATTATACACACCAGAATTACATAATTAGTTTAATTCACAGAATGTCATTAATTTTACGAGTTGTATTTTCAGTTTTCTTATGAAAGTTACCTTTGGGCTCACTCCAAACTCTATTGGGGGAACTGGAATGACAGAATCTACATGCAGATCCAGCCCTGTTTTGGTGCTCGGCCTGCTGTCAGCTGCATGTGTCGAACTGATGCCCCCATCACTGCGCTCTGTTCCCTCTGGTTCCAGACACTCCTTTGCCTTCTTGTTTTTCAGGGACCGTTCATTTCCTATTGGCCCAGGCTTGTGGTCTTTGTTCTGCCCAGCTGCTGGCTCCGAAATCTTAAAAAACAGCAAATAAAAACATTTGCTCCCATGAACAAAGCTGTAACGCTCCTTGAACATAGTGCTAAGATTAAAAATATATCGCAACATCAACCTCAGAATAAACAAACCTGCTTTCTGCCAAGACGGCAAACTGGAATCAAAATGCAGCAGCATAAAAATGGGTTAGAAAGAAAGCACGTTCATTTCTAAAACACTTCCTCACCCGTTTCAGGATATACCAAAATGCTTCACATTCAGTAATTTTATCTTATGGCCTTACAGGGGCCATTAAATTACATATAGTGACACCATAGCAGCAAAATAATACATTGCATATTACATGGTGTAATGCTGTTATATCTAGTGTACCCCACATATCCTGAGCAATAGCACTAGCTTCTCAAAATATCCCTAATAAAATAAATTAAACTAGTTCACCAAAATAAAAACTAGAAAGCATTTTTTCCCCTGCCATTTTTTGTTGGCTCCTATACTGTCATTCACCAACTTGCCTCAATCCCTGTTACCGACTGTCAAATTTCTGCAGGAGCTATCAGTGGGCTTCCTTCCCCCATCTATAGTCTCTCCTCTCTTACAGTCCTTGGTCTGTGTTTTTCCTTCTTCCTGAGACTCATGGTGTAGGCTTTCTTTTTGGTGTCATTGTGCACATTTGATCTTTTGGTGTTGCATGTTTTGATCTTTCAAGCCACCCAAAAGTGCTTTTAGCCTCTCAGTGACAGGGCAACCATTTCTGATTGCTTTCAGATGGCCTCTGTGCACTAGCCATATAATTCACAGACTAACAGAGACACAAGAGTTAGTCTAGCATTAAACAATGGTTTTGAAGTATTGTGATACCTTGTTCTCTGGTCTTGCTTGCTTTTGCCGTTGTTCCTTGGGATCGTCTGTTTTACCATTTGATTTATCAACTGATGGGTCTGTGCTGGCTCCATTGATTTCAGTCATTACTCCTCCCTCTGGCTTGAGTGCACCATAAGGCGAGCTTCGCTGAGATGAAGTTGCAGATGAACCTTGGGAATCAGCACTCAGTTCGACTCCACTGTCAGGCTGACTTGCCTTGAAACTCTACAAGATAAAGTAGCAGAATAATTAAGGATGTCTGAGCATACACCAAACACAAATTATGCAGCTGATATACAAAATATATTTATACCCAGTGTCACTGTACTGACACACATTTTAATATATTTGCCGTGCCATCTTTCTTCAAAAGGTGAAGTGGCGAGGGCAAGTTATGGTTTTGAGCCACGGACTGCACACAAGCATTACCAATGTTGCTCTAAAATCACCCGATGGAGGGACAAATTCTGTGGCAGGATGTATAACATCTGATAGTCTGTCAGAAAAAATCCTTACTGAGTGATATTTCAAAACAGAATCCAGTGCTCGTTAGACCGCATGTCGGCTCTGGAGCTGCAGATGGACTCACTTTGGAGCATCCGCGATGCTGAGGAGGTCGTGGATAGCACGTTTAGTGAATTGGTCACACCGCAGATTAGGATTGCTGAGGGAGAAAGGGAATGGGTGACCAAAAGGCAGAGAAAGAGCAGGAAGGCAGCACAGGTGTCCCCTGCGGTCATCTCCCTCCACAACAGGTATACCGTTTTGGATACTGTTGAGGGAGATGGCTCACCAGGGGAAGGCAGCAGTAGCCAGGTCCATGGCTGGCTCTGCTGTTCAGAAGGGCGGGAAAAAGAGTGGAAGGGCGATAGTCATAGGGGATTCGATTGTAAGGGGAGTAGATAGGCGGTTCTGTGGTCGAAAACGAGACTCCCGAATGGTATGTTGCCTCCCAGGTGCACGGGTCAGGGATGTCTCACATCGGCTGCAGAACATTCTGAAGGGGGAGGGTGAACAGCCAGTTGTCGTTGTGCACATAGGCACCAATGATATAGGTAAAACACGGGATGAGGTCCTACAAGCAGAATTTAGGGAGTTAGGAGCCAAGTTAAAAAGTAGGACCTCAGAGGTAGTAATCTCAGGGTTGCTACCAGTGCCACGTGATAGTCAGAGTAGAAATGAAAGAATAGTCAGGATGAATGCGTGGCTTGAGAGATGGTGCAGGAGGGAGGGGTTCAGATTTTTGGGACATTGGGACCAGTTCTGGGGGAGGTGGGACTATTACAAATTGGACAGTCTACACCTGGGCCGGACTGGAACCAATGTCCTTGGGGGTGCTTTTGCTAACGCTGTTGGGGAGGGTTTAAACTAATGTGGCAGGGGGATGGGAACCAAATGAGGTCAGTGGAGAGTAAGGATGTAGTAACTAAAGCCTGTAAGGAACTAGATAATGAAGTCAGCGTGACTAAGAGAAAGAGTAGGCAGGGAGCAGATGATGAAAGCAAAGGGACTGGTGGTCTGAGGTGTATTTGTTTTAATGCAAGAAGTGCAGTAGGTAAGGTAGATGAACTTAGGGCTTGGATTAGTACCTGGGAGTATGATGTTATTGCTATTACTGAGACTTGGTTAAGGGAAGGGCATGATTGGCAACTAAATATCCCAGGATACCGATGCTTCAGGCAGGATAGAGAGGGAGGTAAAAGGGGTGGAGGAGTTGCATTACTGGTCAAAGAGGATATCACAGCTGTGCTGAAGGAAGGCACTATGGAGGACTCGAGCTGTGAGGCAATATGGGCAGAACTCAGAAATAGGAAGGGTGCGGTACCAATGTTGGGGCTGTACTACAGGCCTCCCAACAGCGAGCGTGAGATAGAGGTACAAATATGTAAACAGATTATGGAAAGCTGTAGGAGCAACAGGGTGGTGGTGATAGGAGATTTTAATTTTCCCAACATTGACTGGGATTCACTTAATGTTAGAGGTCTAGATGGAGCAGAATTTGTAAGGAGCATCCAGGAGGGTTTTCTAGAGCAGTATGTAAATAGTCCAACTCGGGAAGGGGCCATACTGGACCTGGTGTTGGAAAATGAGCCGGGCCAGTTGGCTGACGTTTCAGTAGGGATCAGTAGGGATCACTTTGGGAATAGTGATCACAATTCCGTAAGTTTTAGAATACTCATGGACAAAGACGAGAGTGGTCCTAAAGGAAGAGTGCTAAATTGGGGGAAGGCCAACTATACCAAAATTCGGCAGGAGCTGGGGAATGTAGATTGGGAGCAGCTGTTTGAAGGTAAATCCACTTTTGATATGTGGGAGGATTTTAAAGAGAGGTTGATTGGCGTGCAGGAGAGACATGTTCCTGTGAAAATGAGGGGTAGAAATGGCAAGATTAGGGAACCATGGATGACAGGTGAAATTGTGAGACTAGCTAAGAGGAAAAAGGAAGCACACATCAGGTCTAGGCGGCTGAAGAAAGACGAAGCTTTGAAAGAATATCGGGATTGTAGGCGCAATCCGAAACGAGGAATTAAGAGGGCTAAAAGGGGTCATGAAATATCTTTAGCAAACAGGGTTAAGGAAAATCCCAAAGCCTTTTAATCATATATAAGGAGCAAGAGGGTAACTAGAGAAAGGATTGGCCCACTCAAGGACAAAGGAGGAAAGTTATGCGTGGAGTCAGAGAAAATGGGTGAGATTCTAAACGAGTACTTTGCATCGGTATTCACCGAGGAGAGGGACATGACGGATGTTGAGGTTAGGGACAGATGTTTGATTACTCTAGGTCAAGTCGGCATAAGGAGGGAGGAAGTGTTGGGTATTCTAAAAGGCATTAAGGTGGACAAGTCCCCAGGTCCGGATGGGATCTATCCCAGGTTACTGTGGGAAGCGAGAGAGGAAATAGTTGGGGCCTTAACAGATATCTTTGCAACATCCTTAAACACGGGTGAGGTCCTGGAGGACTGGAGAATTGCTAATGTTGTCCCCTTTCTTAAGAAGGGTAGCAGGGAAAATCCAGGTAATTATAGACCGGTGAGCCTGACGTCAGTGGTAGGGAAGCTGCTGGAGAAGATACTGAGGGATAGGATCTATTCCCATCTGGAAGAAAATGGGCTTATCAGTGATAGGCAACATGGTTTTGTGCAGGGAAGGTCATGTCTTACCAACTTAATAGAATTCTTTGAGGAAGTGACAAAGTTGATTGATGAGGGAAGGGCTGTAGATGTCATATACATGTAAGGCGTTTGATAAGGTTCCCCATGGTAGGCTGATGGAGAAAGTGAAGGCGCATGGGGTCCAAGGTGTACTAGCTAGATGGATAAAGAACTGGCTGGGCAACAGGAGACAGGGAGTAGCAGTGGAAGGGAGTTTCTCAAAATGGAGACGTGTGACCAGTGGTGTTCCACAGGGATCCGTGCTGGGACCACTGTTGTTTGTGATATACATAAATGATTTGGAGGAAAGTATAGGTGGTCTGATTAGCAAGTTTGCAGACGACACTAAGATTGGTGGAGTAGCAGATACTGAAGGGGACTGTCAGAGAATACAGCAGAATATAGATAGACTGGAGAGTTGGGCAGAGAAATGGCAGATGGAGTTCAATCAGGGCAAATGCGAGGTGATGCATTTTGGAAGATCCAATTCAAGAGTGAACTATACAGTAAATGGAAAAGTCCTGGGGAAAATTGATGTACAGAGAGATTTGGGTGTTCAGGTCCATTGTTCCCTGAAGGTGGCAACGCAGGTCAATAGAGTGGTCAAGAAAGCATACGGCATGCTTTCCTTCATCGGACGGGGTATTGAGTACAAGAGTTGGCAGGTCATGTTACAGTTGTATAGGACTTTGGTTCGGCCACATTTGGAATACTGCGTGCAGTTCTGGTCGCCACATTACCAAAAGGATGTGGATGCTTTGGAGAGGGTGCAGAGGAGGTTCACCAGGATGTTGCCTGGTATGGAGGGCGCTAGCTATGAAGAGAGGTTGAGTAGATTAGGATTATTTTCATTAGAAAGACGGAGGTTGAGGGGGGACCTGATTGAGGTGTACAAAATCATGAGAGGTATAGACAGGGTGGATAGCAAGAAGCTTTTTCCCCAGAGTGGGGGATTCAATTACAAGGGGACACGAGTTCAAAGTGAAAGGGGAAAAGTTTAGGGGGGATATGCGTGGAAAGTTCTTTACGCAGAGGGTGCATGGAACGCATTACCAGCGGAGGTGGTAGACTCAGGCACGATAGCGTCTTTTAAGATGTATCTAGACAGATACATGAATGGGCAGGAAGTAAAGAGATACAGACCCTTAGAAAATAAGCGACAGGTTTAGATAGAGGATTTGGATCGGCGTAGGCTTGGAGGGCCGAAGGGCCTGTTCCTGTGCTGTAATTTTTTTTGTTCTTTGTTCTGCTCTGCACAGAGACACTCTGTGGCCCACAATACAGCCATCAACTTCTTATTTTTCCCCAGGATGTTTACAATTCTGGCAAAGCTGCATTTATATGTAGCCTAAACTGGGTACGGGTGGCTGGTTTTGTTACCCAAGGGACATTAGCAAAGCAGTTGAGTACTTACAACTATCTGGCAACTTCTACAGTCACTTTTCTGATATCAACACACATGGGGTGGCTATTTGGCACTGAGATGAGGAGAAATTTCTTCACGCAGAGGATTGTGAAACTTTGGAATTCTCTACCCTGGAGGGGTGTGAATGCCCAGTCGTTGAGTATATTCAAGACAAAGATCAACAGATTTTGAACACTAAGGGAATCAAGTGATATGGGGATAGGGCGGGAAAGTGGAGTTGAGGTATATCAGCTATGATCTTATTGAATGGCGGAGCTGTGTGGCCTACTCCCGCTCCTATTCCCTGTGTTTTTAAATGAACAGATTTAGTGAATTCAATTTGTCATAATAAGATTTCAAAACTCAAGCTCTGACTTGTGCTTGTCCATACCACTCTACTGCATGCCCTGGTATTAAATCCAAAATTAAATTAAGCAAAAACCTCCTGGATCATCACAAACAATACTCTGTAAAATACAGTGTTCTCAGCTATTTTAAATGGCTTTTTCATAATCTGATTATAGAAGCTGAGCAATTTACGAATGTACCTCAGTGCAAGTAGATTCGGACCCTGTAAACGAATTCAAAGGTTTCACCCAAGTGTCACTGCTGGCAGGCTGAACAGGAACAGCTGTTTAAAGAAACAAACCAGCAGTTTCAGAATGATCGTTCATGACATTAGGCAGAAAAAAAAAAACAAAACCAACTTTGCAAACCTACATAACCTTAACTGCAATGATGGATCAATTTAACTGTATAAACATAATGACTGATTAGTAGTTTAAATGTTTTAATGTATGCAAAATTAATTAACATATATAATCTTTACTAAAGATCAAGATCTGAACTGCCAGTTGCCATTACATTTTTCACTAACTGATCACAAAGTGCTTGCTCAGTCTCGCACAAATGGGTTATCTGTGATTGGCTGCAGAAGTGGACAATCATACTTGGTGTGTAATTTATAAAAAGCAACGAACAGCAAATTCACACATGGCCCCCTTTGCACATAAACATAGCATAGCTGGTGTACGTTACTGGAGGCATGTAGATTATCAAGCCAATTATTCTCTTTAGTTGGTATATCAGTGCATCTTTCTCCTCATATCCCTTTCCTTGAGTACAATGATGGAAGGGTCAGAAGGATCTATTGTAGCATCATTTATACCAACATAATGAAGTTAGGTTTTATATCCATCTACATGCAATATTGTGTAAAACCAAATTTCTCCAGCCCCCAACCCTTCTATAAGTTTCTTGAATGGCTGAGTCTCTGTAACAAGCTGGAAACATTCAGCAGCAGGTCTGGCAGCATCTGTGGGGAGAGAGAGTTAACGTCTCAGGTCTGTGGCCTTTTATCAAAACTGGAAGAAGTGAGGAGATCATTGTCCTGAAACACTGTTTCTCTCACCACAGATGCTGCCTGACCTGCTGTGTGATTCCAGCACTTTCCATTCAGATTTCCAGCATCTGCAATATTTTGCTTTCATCTCTGAAACAAGCCACAAATTGCAAGGAAGTTTGCTGCCAGCCAGACTTTGCACGGATTCTACACTGGTAACCATCTTACTCGCACTGGAGTTCTCCCAGATCTCTGTTCCTAGGCTGCTGGATGTGGCCTGTCCCTTGGAGAAGGAGCTTTCCTCTGTCTGTTCAGTGAGTACGTTGGAAAGCTGATGCTTTTTAACAAATCGAGGAGGAATCTTGGACGAAGATGTCCAGCTTTTTTCATTCCGGTTTTTCCCAGGCGCCTGCAAGCAAAAAAGGCTGAGAAACTTTAGCTCCATTAAATTTTTTTTTTAAGTAATCCAACATTCCCTCCATCACACACAAAATTAAACCATACCTCTTTATAGAAACCGTTCACCAGTAAGATGGAGAAACACGTTCCCTCCCAAGGAGGAAAAATATTGCGCTTCCTTCTGCTTCCCCCAAGTGTTTTTCAAAAATAACATCCACCATGAATGATTCTGCTGACCGCATTTTAACTCTCACCAAGTCCCATTCTCCCATATCCCCTATGCTCGCTAGCCAGTATTGACTCGCAGTCCACCAATGCCTCAACTTTAAAACTACTATCCTCCTGTTTAAATCCCTTCATGGGCTCGCCCCTCTCCATTTCTGTAACCTTCTGCAGTCCTACATCCCTCTGAGATCTTTCCATTCCTCCAACTCTGGCCTCTTGTGCACCCCCAATTTGCTTTTCTCCTTCTTTGGCTGCTGTGCCTTCAGCTGTTTAGACCCCAAACTCTGGAATTTCCTCCCTAAACCTCTTCACCTCTCTCTCCTCCTTTAAGATGTTCCTCAAAACCTACCTTCTCCATCAAGCATTTGGTCACCTATCTCAATACCTCGCTACATAGCATAGTATCTAAGTTTGTCTGATAATGCTCCTATGAAGCACCTGGGGACATTGCACTATGTTAAAGGTGCTATATAAATACAAGTTGTTGCTGCTGTATAGAACAAAGAACAAAGAAAATTACAATACAGGAACAGGCCCTTCGGCCCTCCAAGCCTGCGCCGATCCAGATCCTCTATCTAAACATGTCGCCTATTTTCTAAGGGTCTGTATCTCTTTGCTTCCTGCCCATTCATGTATCTGTCTAGATACATCTTAAAAGACGCTATCGTGCCCGCGTCTACCACCTCCGCTGGCAACGCGTTCCAGGCACCCACCACCCTCTGCGTAAAGAACTTTCCAGGTATATCCCCCCTAAACATTTCCCCTCTCACTTTGAACTCGTGACCCCTAGTAATTGAATCCCCCACTCTGGGAAAAAGCTTCTTGCTATCCAACCTGTCTATACCTCTCATGATTTTGTACACCTCAATCAGGTCCCCCCTCAACCTCCATCTTTCTAATGAAAATAATCCTAATCTACTCAACCGCTCTTCATAGCTAGCGCCCTCCATACCAGGCAACATCCTGGTGAACCTCCTCTGCACCCTCTCCAAAGCATCTACATCCTTTTGGTAATGTGGCGACCAGAACTGCACGCAGTATTCCAGATGTGGCCGAACCAAAGTCTTATACAACTGTAACATGACCTGCCAACCCTTGTACTCAATACCCCGTCCGATGAAGGAAAGCATGCCGTATGCTTTCTTGACCACTCTATTGACCTGCGTTGCCACCTTCAGGGAACAATGGACCTGAACACCCAAATCTCTCTGTACATCAATTTTCCCCAGGACTTTTCCATTTATTGTATAGTTCACTCTTGAATTGGATCTTCCAAAATGCATCACCTCGCATTTGCCCTGATTGAACTCTATCTGCCATTTCTCTGCCCAACTCTCCAATTTAAGCCCATTGAATAAAGAGGAAAGAAATAACATTCTTACAAAAACACTGCTGCAACAATGGTGTTGTGTCACATGCCCCTCAAATATAAAATTGACAACCACTGTCTCAGTTAGTAACACCACACACGGCGACAGAGGACTGCTTCTCTTACAGTAGCTAACTGACGCTGAATTTAGCCCACGTACCTGCAACGTCTGTTCTTTCTTCCTACGCTCTTCCTCAAGCAAACGACGGTGTTTTTTTGAGATTACCTCAGTGAACCCATCGTTCATTGTTGACACGGACTGCTGCTCCTCCACAGCTACAGCTGGGTGATCATCAATAATGACAACACCTTAAAGAAAAGAAAAAAATCATCAGAAGGCTCCACCGGTATTCCAGTTACTGCTTAGGTGACCGTGATTTTAAAAAAAACACTGCACTTTCCTCATGAACAATGACAGCATGCAGGCTTCCTTTGCTCAGCGGTGCTTTGAGCAGCAGCAGTGTGAGGTGTTAGTTGTGGCTCACTGGGTAGAAGTCTTGGCTATGTGTCAGAAAGTTGTGGGTTTGCGTGCAACTCAAGGAGACTTGGGCACATAATCCAGTGCAGTACCTTTTTTTATTCATTCACAATGTGGGAACCTTTGGCACGGCCAGCATTTATTGCCCATCCCTAATTGCCCTCAAGGTGGTGGTGGTGGTGAGCCACCTTCTAGAATGCAACTGAGTGGCTTGCTAGGCCAGACTAAGAATAGATTTTCTTCTCTAAAGGACACTAGTGAACCAGATGGGTTTTATGATAATCTGGTAGTTTCATGGCCACCATTACTGATACTATCTTTTTATTCCAGATTTTATTTATTTAATTGAATTTAAATTCACCAGCTGCTGTGGTGAGATTTGAGGCAGTGTTGCACTGTCTTTTGGATAAGATGGTACTGTTTTGAAGAGGAGGAGGGAAGCTCTCCCTGGTGTCCTGGCCAATTTTTATCTCTCAACCATCATCACTAAAACAGATAATCTAGTCACACTGCTGTTTGTGGGAGCTTGCTGTGCCTACATGCTTCCTACATTACAACAGTAACTACACTTCAAAAGTACTTCATTGCCTGTGAAGCACTTTGGAATGTCCTGAGGTCGTGAAAGGTGTTATATAAATGCAAGTTCTTTCTTTCTTTCATGCATGCTACAGTCAGTGCTTACGAGCCCCACCGGAACCTGTAAAATGAAGTTATACTTGAAGCTCAGAGTGGATCAATACTCAGGGTGGATCAATATTAGCATCAAACAAAATGAGAGCCAACCTCAAGGATACCCTTAAATCTGCCCTAAAACTCAAAGTACAATGCAAGTCTGTATCTTTAGTCCTAAGTTTGATGTCAATCATATTTGGGCAGCACAGTGGCACAATGGTTAGCACCGCAGCCTCACAGCTCCAGCGAACCGGGTTAGATTCTGGGTACTGCCTGTGCGGAGCTTGCAAGTTCTCCCTGTGACCGCATGGGTTTCCGCCGGGTGCTCCAGTTTCCTCCCACAGCCAAAGACTTGCAGGTTGATAGGTAAATTGGCCATTGTAAATTGCCCCTAGTGTAGGTAGGTGGTAGGAGAATTGAGGGAAGGTGGGGATATAGTAGGGAATATGGAATTAATGTAGGATTAGTATAAATGGATGGTTGATGGTCGGCACAGACTCGGTGGCCGAAGGGCCTGTTTCAGTGTTGTATCTCTCTATGACTCTATGAATATAAATTAATTTGTACTTACTTGCATAATTGTTTAAATCAAACTGGGCCAAAGCATCAGTCTTTTCTTTTGTCTTTTTCACACTAGGCTTTACATCCTTTTCCTTCTTTTTATTTGACGCATCCTTCATTGCGTTCTGGACAGCCACTGGGTCATGGGGAACAACTCGATCTACACAGTACACCGTGTTGACATTCCCTCCATTCACTGCTATCTGATCACACTGCTGTTCTTCTACATACCTGTTTGAGAAATGGAAAGGTCAGTTGAGTTTCAGCAGCTTCAGCAATTCACATAGAAAAGTCCATTCTGCAAGCGTCAAATTTGCACAGTGCTGTAGAACGACATTCCATCTCTTGTGGCAGTTGAGAAGGAATAAAGAAAAAAGCAAGCAGGAGAAGGAATAAAGAAAAAAGCTAGCAGTAGCGCTGCTCTGTCACACAGCTGTATTAGTCAACGGAATGACTGAAGCAGTGAATGAGGCCACATTTCGCAGCCTCTTACCCTTCAGAGTGAGGAAGAGAGCAGTGAAGAACATCACAATAAAGGAGGTTATGATTTAGGGGGGAAAAAATCAACAGAAATAGAAATTTGCAATTTCACAATAACCTTTACTTTCTTATTGAATTGAGAATTTTTGCGATTTGGATTGGATTGAAGTGGCTGAAGAGGAATGTTAAAAAGTTGCCACATCGATGTTGTTACAGGTCTTAAATCGTGCCATTCTTCTGCATCTTTTATATGTTGGCTCCATTTTCAAGCTCGTTATAGGGGGTTGTTAAGGAGAATGAACTGAAAATAGCCATTATTACTTAATGTTAATTAATTATCACAGCCACTTGGACTAGGTACCACCAAGCAAGCAAAATATTGAAGAGAGAACTGGCAAAAGACTAACCCTGCCTTATCAAACATTCACATCATTTACCTTTTGTTCCTTGATGGTTGCCCAGTTGCCTTTTCATTCCTTGGACCAGTCCCGTTAGTCTTTGGAGCTTTTCCACCATAGCCTGGGTTCGTCCTGCGGTTTTGCCTATCAATTGGCCGCTGGCTGGAGAAACTGCGTTTAGCTAACTCCTTCCTCTGTCCAAGACCACTCTCTGCCACATCTACATCAGGTGGTAGGTTGTTCTGGCATACTCTGTTCTCTCTGTCTCGCCTCTCTGTAAAGTCGCTGCTTTCAGAAGCAGTCTCCCACTCCTCGTTAGCTTGGTCAGAAGAATTTTGATTAGACAGATCCGGTGATTTATTGCCAGCAACAAGGGATGCCATTTCCTGATCATCAGTCTTTGCAGTCATATTAGATAAACCATGGTCTGCAGTAACAAGCACATCATTGTTCACCTCAGTGGTTGCGTCTTTTTCTTGTTTGAGGCGCCTGAATCTTGGAGGTTTGTCCTGTCGTGGAGGTCGTCTTCTCCTTGGGGGCATATCCATCGATCGCTCTCGTTTGGGTAGTTGGTCATCTACGGCAGAAATTCCAGAAAACAAAATTTTGTCTCCGACTCCATTCTCCTCTCCGGTATTCTCCAATGCAACTTCCAAAGGCCTGTTGAGCACTTTTGTAGATTCCTTTAGAGGTTGCCTTTTGGATAACGGCATGCATATGGGAGCATCGCCATTTAGTTGATAGGTACAATTTACCTTGAACATACCCCCTCTGTTTTGCCTTGAGGGCATTCCCCGAGTGGCAAAGCTGCGCCCTCGCCCAGGGTTGCTCAAGCGAGGAGGTAATGCCCTCTCAAACACTTTTGGGGGCCCTCGTTCATCCTCCAATTCACTAACAATTGGCCCATCGGATGGTATCCTCTTGGATCTCTTCACAGAGTCTTTGAATGTATTCTTCCCCTCTCTGTCAGAATAGGTTGGATCATTGATGCCTTCACTGCCAGCTCCTGAAACCCTCTGTCTCCGTCGCTTTGGTATATCTTCATATTCAGAACCCTCACTGCGTGTTTCGCTTGCATTTCGACGCCGGGAGGAGCATTTTTGGCTGTCTTCTAAAGGATTACTGTAATCCTTAGGATTTTGACGATTTCCTCTGCTCAAGTTATTGTAAGAACCTCTGATCTCTCCAACTCTGCCATAGAAGTCTCCTCGCCCTCTGCCCCTTCCTCGTCCTTGGCCTCTACTACTGAAGTTATGTTGATCATCATCTTCAATCCAACTTCTTCTCTGCGGTGGAGGAAAATCAACGCTGTCTTTATTCATGGGTCTTACCTCCCATGCCTTATTCTCCTTTCTTTGTGGTTTCTCTACTTCCCAATCATATTTAGCTGGAGCCACTGGTAGGGCAGTCAATTCTTTGTGTCTAACATTCAAGGATGAAATAGAAGTTTGCGATGATGAAGTCATGCCTCCATTGGTTTTCATCACCTTATTCTCAGTCTTGATCTGTTCCATCTTAGTGTGACTGTTTTTCTGAACAGATTCCAATTTTACTTTATCTGTCTCTTCACCCTTCTCAGTCTTCAGGTCTTTAAGTACTGGTTTCTTAATTGGTCCGGATCTTCTACCTGTCATTTTCCCGACAGTCTCACGACGATCAACGTGGCTTCCTTTCAGTGGCTCCCACTGGGAGGCAGGTTTAGGTTCCCTCTTTGGCAGATTATCAGTCTGCCATATTTCTGCCCTAAAACTTTTCTCCTCTCTGGTGTCTTCGTGCTCGTTAACTTTAGGGCTTGGGGCCTCTTTCTGGTGTACATAATCCCAGGTATGAGACACCAGCTCCTCAACATTTTCAGTTGGTTTCAAGGTTTCAGTGCTATCCCTCAAAAGGGACCCATTCAGCCCTACCTGCTCACTTTCAGATGTAAAGAGTTCTTTATGAAGTAACTGAGGATTTGTTTGATGCTGGAAGAGAACATCCCTCGCCAGCACAGCTGACACATTTGGGGCCACATCAGGCCTTCGGTCTTTTATTAGCTCAGTCTGAGGTTCCAAACGAACCATATTTAGCAATTTGTCTGCTGGTGCAACCCTATACTCATCTATCTGCTCATCAAATGGATCTCTCTGTATCTTCATTGTCTGCTGGGAAACGGGATCAGCCCTCACAGGTGGAGTAGGAAGCCTTTCATTCCTGTAATAAAGAAAAACAGTTGGTGCATTACAAGAAATATTGACTGTATCACAAAAAAAGGGGAGAAAAACGCAGCAGATTCTCAACTTTTCTAATTTCTCTGGAAATACAACAGTGACATTTAACAGTGTATAATTAGAACCGAAGTTTCCTGTAAGCTGCATGCGTGGCTGCACAGCAACCCGGAAGGTACTGTGCAGGCCACTCACAAATTGTCCCCTTTTAAGATACCACATAGGATAATTTAAAGGTACCCCGCATTCAAATGAACAGGCTGCGAACAAAAAGAATTTAGACGGGTCACTGATCCGAACAGTACATGTGAATGTCAAGCTTAAAGTCTTAATCACTTTCATAAATTGTTCAAATCGATTAAACAGATCAAAGTTCCTCAAAAACCTAAGTATTTCCAGAATTTTGTGTTTATAGAACAGATTGATCTACTCATTCCAATTTAAGGCTATATGAAGGCTAAGGAGAAAATACATATAGTATGTGTCAAATTTATTTAACCTTGGTCTAGAGAGATTACTATTTTCAGTCATCAGCAGCCATACACGCACACAAAATCTTGCTCAAGAGATTACTTACACTGTGGCTTACATAGTGTGGGCCTTCAGTGGGCCAGTTGTCAATCCTAACCTGGCATTGCTATTGATCCTCTAAAGACAGCCCACTCACCGAGCATTTCTCTCTTCTGCACTGCTATCCTCTTGCGATCTCGGAGAGGTTAACATAAAAGTCCTGTTCGGAGCAGGTGGATAGTCCTCTTGACCCCAGCTGAATTGTGGTTCTGTAGGTGGAGTTCTTCTCTCCTGTAACAGAATGGGTGGCCGGTCGTGCTGTTCAGAGCCTGAAGTGACACTGTCTGAGCGATCTGGGCGCATCACTGGCTTTATCATTCCTACAACAAACAGGTTCTTCTTAGAATATAAAATGTGATTTTGACTGAAAATTTGTAGGACATTAACCACCTCCCGCTCCACCCGCAGCTTAGCCACTGAATACACAGTGAGCGGAGCCACAAGCTATATTTTGTTTTTTTAAACCATTAGATTTGCAACTTTTAAGGTTTCATGAATTCAAATCTGGTTTTCTTGGTCTTTCACTTCATTTGGTAGGTGAGAGATGGGGAAGGCAGACAAATAGTCATCTTGCTCGTGAAATGTACTTTGTGCTGGAGATTGGAAAGCAGCCTGCCTGCTACCGCAGTTAGTTAGTGGGTGGTCCAGGAAGGTGCGGACAAAGAAAGACAAAACAATGACACAATCCACATACACCTGTCCCCTTTATAAATAGCTCTTTCTTATCAGGTGACAGCATTTGGTGTGGCCCAATCATAAAACAATAGGCAAATAAGACGATGCTAATTTACCGCACAGATTTCAGTAGATATGGGAAACTCAATTTCCAGGTTGTACAATATTAGCCACATTACACTAGCAAAGATCACAGAAGGATGACCAAGAATTAATAAGAGATCACTTCTGCTCAAAGTTCTGATGGGCTGGAAGTAACCAAATCCATACATGCCAGCAAAAGATTAATAAGGCCTTTCCTAGAGCAATGCATAGATCAGATTTCTTTGCTGGAAAAAACACCAGAAAACGATATTATTTATTTCCACATCAACCTACCAGAGGGGTGAACCCCTGATGGGTAGAAGTCAATTGGAGGCCTTCCCGGGCTCAGTCGAGGATCCATGTACGAAGGCATCATCATCCAACGAGGGTCGTAGCCAAGCATGTGTGGAGGGGGTGGGCCGACCGGGCTGGGATAGATGTGTCTCTGTGAATGCGAATGAGGTGGTGCAACTGATGGTGGCATTACAGGTCCCTGTTGCTGCTGCCGTTGTTGCATCTTTAACAGCTGCTCCTGGTTGTACACAAGTAGGAAAGAATAATACAAACAGTATAGATTTATTCTTTTTAATTGGTGGCCCTTCCATCCTACACAATAGATTTTCTTCTAGCACGGCTCACACGCTCTCTTGAGCAAGAAGACAGGACAAGAAAATTTATCCTACGCAGCTACCCAGTCTCTCCAAATTTCTCTCCCTATTCTAGGGAAGAACTTTGCTTTGGCTTGCAGCCTAACCCAACGGTTTTCCCGAAAGGCACCTTTTACATGAGCAAGACAAGCCATTCTCCATCAGTGGCACCACAAAGTAGTCAGTTAACCTCTCCCCCACCAATCCTCCAAAAAAACATTTCCATTTGCTTATATCGTTACAGACAAGAATGAAAGAGGAAAGGAAGTGTAGGGGAGTATTTGCTCTTACCAGATTTATTTTCTTAAATCAACTTCACCACAAACCTTGAGACCAGTGAGTATTGCCTCCCCCTCTGCTTCAAATGTGTTAAGGAGGCAGAAACTACTTGTGGGTCTCCAGATTGCAAAAATGTCATCTTTAAAATAAGTGAAGAGCTTTGCTTTGAAAAAAAGAAAAAGCATTTGATGGATGGGGGAAAATTAGACCATTCCTGCCCCAAGAGTTTTATAGGAGCATCATCTTCAACAGATGCAAATCGAATATTTTTGACTATAAAATTCCCAAAGGGCACAGGAACATTCAAATAGTTTTTGCTTTCACAGCTTCACCAAGTCCTTTAGTACACACAGAGAAGCAAGGAGTTGACAGGTATATTTTTTTATGTGACGTCCATTAACCTTCAAGACTGTGTAGTGATTGAGACCCTTAAATCAGTAGGCTGCTTAACACAAGATGATTCCAAAATGTTTCACTTTTTTTATTGCAAATATGTTACATTCAGAACAAAACCACTGTTATGTCTATTGGGTGAGTAGAAGTCATGCTATCACTATATAGAGCCTTGGGTAGACCATAGCTACAGCACTGTGTTCAGTTCTGGGCAGCACACCTTAGGAAGGATACACTGGCCTGCAGCGTAGATTTACCAAAATGATGCCTGGACTCCAAGGGTTAAATTACAAAGAGAGATTTCACAAACTAGGGTTGCATTCCCTGGAATTTAGAAGGTTAATAGGTGACTGGATCAAATTCTTCAAGATATTAAGGGGAACAGATAAGGTAAACAAAGAGAAACTATATCTGCTGATTAGGAAGTCGAGGACTAGGGATACAGCCTAAATATTAGAGTCAGACCTTTCAGGAGTGAAGTTGGGAAACACTTCTACACACAAAGTACGGCAGAAATTTGAAACTCTTCTCCAAATTGCAATTGATATTGAGTCAATCGTTAATTTTAAATCTGAGATTGATAGATTTTTGTTAACTAAAGGTGGAGTTAGGTCACAGATCAACCATGATCTCAATGAATGGCTGAAGAGACTTGAGGTGTTAAGTGGCCTACTCCTGTCTCAATGTCATGAACTTAAATCAGTAAAGTGAACACCTGTGTCTGTTCTTATTGGCAGTTACCTGCTGTTGTCGTTGGAACCTGGGTGGCAGAGACTTGTGGAACTTGCTGTAGTTCTGGATGGGCAGTGCAGGCTCACTTCCCTGCCTGCTGTTTTCCTCCTCATTTTCTGCAATGGCTGCAGCAACTTCCTTTTTCACCTTATCCTCGACAGGGAGTTCCACAAGCAGCTCACATTTTTCTGAAATTCATCACAGCAGAAAATTAACAGTTACTCAGCAGATTCCATATTCTGGGTAGAAGTAATCTTAAATGGCAGAAATGGAGAAAAGATTCCACGAAATATTGCTCATATTTCCCCACATAAAATCCAGCTTATTCTCCCCACCCAAAGTCAAAATATCAGTACTATATATATGAAATGTAGAGTCTTGTATTTCACTGGCTCCCCAACTCCTTGAACTCCCTTCTCCCCTGCCTTTAAATCCCTCCATAGCTCTTCTGACTCAGGCCTACAATACGACGCTGCAACTCACCTTCCCCATCCTCATTCTTCTCCTCCACAATCTTTGGCACAGCCTTCAGCCTCAATGCTCCATCTCTCTCTCTAAACATCATCAGCTTGTTGCCACCTCCTCAAAATTTACCCATTATCTGCTCAGTCAACCATCCTCCCTAACTCCTCCATTTTAGATACGAACATATGAATTAGGAGGAGCTGACCCCTCGGCGCCTCGAGCCTGCTCCGCCATTCAATAAGTTCATGGCTGAACTGATTACTCCACATTTCCACCTACCCCTGATAACTTTCCACCCCTTGCTCAAGAATCTGTCGACCTCTGCTTTAAACATATTCAAAGACTCTGCTTCCACTGCCTCTTGAGGAAGAGAATTCCAAAGACTCACGACCCTTAGAGAAAAAAATTCTCATCTGTCTTAAATGGGCGACCCCTGGATCGAGATTCTCCCACAAGGGGAAATATCCTTTCCACATCCACCCTGTCAAGACCCCTCTGGACCTTATATGTTTCAATTAAGTCACCTCTTACTCTTCTAAATTCCAGCGGAGACAATACTAGCCTGTCCAATCTTTCCTCATAAGATAGCCCGCCCATTCCAGGTATCAATCTAGTAAACCTTCTCTGAACTGCTTCCAACGCATTTACATCCTTCCTTAAATAACGAGACCAATACTGTACACAGTACTCCAGATGTGGTCTCACCAATGCCCTGTATAGCTGAAGCATAATCTCCCTACTTTTGTATTCAATTCCCCTTGCGATACACGATAACATTCCATCAGTTTTCCTAATTACGTGCTGTATCTGCATACTAACCATTTGCGATTCATGCACTAGGATACCCAGACCCCTCTGCATCTCAGAGTTCCACAATCTCTCACCATTTAGTAATATGCTTCTTTGTTATTCTTCCTGCCAAAATGGACAATTTCACATTTTCCCACATTATACTCCATCTGCCAGATTTCTGCCCACTCACTTAACCTATTTGTTTCCCTTTGTAGCCTCCTTATGTCCCATTCACAGCCTACTTTCCTACCTATCTTTGTGTCATCAGTAAATTTAGCAACTATACCTTCGGCCCCTTCACCTAAGTCATTTATATAAATTGTAAAAAGTTGAGGCCGCAGCACAGAACCCAGTGGCATACCACTCATTACATCTTGCCAACCAGAAAATGACCCATTTATGCCTACTCTCTGTTTCCTGTTAGCTAGCCAATCTTCTATCCATGCCAGTATGTTATCCCCTACACTATGAGCTTTTATTTTTTGCAATAACCTTTGATGTGGCACCTTAACAAATTCCTTCTGGAAATCAAAGTACAATACATCTACCGGTTCCCCTTCATCCACAGCACATGTAACTCCCTCAAAAGAACTCCAATCAATTGGTTAAACATGATTTCCCTTTCACAAAATCATGTTGACTCTGCCTGATTACCGATAATTTTTCTAAATGCCCTGCTATAATGTCTTTAATAATAGCTTCTAAGATTTTCCCTAAGACAGATGTTAAGCTAACTGACTTGTAGTTTCCTGCTTTGTCTCCCTCCCTGTTTGAATAAAGGAATTACATTCGATATTTTTCAGTCTAGCGGAACCTTCCCCGAACCGAGGGAATTTTAGAAAATTAAAACTAATGCATTAACTATCTCACTAGCCACTTCTTTTAACACCCTAGGATGAAGTCCATCAGGACCCGGGGACTTGTCAGCCCGCAGCTCCAACAATTTGACCAGTACCACTTCCCTGGTAATTGCAATTTTCTTGCGTTCCTCCCTCCCTTCCATTTCTTGACTTACAGCTAATTCTGGGATGTTACTTGTATCCTCAATAGTGAAGACTGATGCAAAATACCGGTTCAATTCATCTGGCATCTCCTTATTATCCATTATTAATTCCCCAGACTCATTTTCTATCGGACCAACATTCACTTTGTTAACTCTTTTTTAAATATCTATAGAAACTCTTACTATCTGTCTTTATATTTCTAGCTAGCTTTCTCTTGTACTCTAATTTTACCTTCCTTATTAATCTTTTAGTCAATCTTTGCTGTTTTTTATATTCTGTCCAATCTTCTGACCTGCCTCCCATCCTTGTGCAATTATATGCTTTTTCTTTAAGTTTGATACGATCTTTAACTGTTTTCGTTAACCACGGATGGCAGTTCTCCCCATTGGAATTTTTCTTTCTCCTTGAAATGTATCTATTCTGTGCATTATGAAATACCCCCTTAAATGTCTGCCACTGCATCTCTATTGACCTATCCCTTAACCTAATTTACCAGTTTACTTTAGCTAGCTCTGCTTTCATGCCTTCATAATTGCACTTATTTAAGTTTAAAATACTGGTCTTGGACCTAATCTTCTCTCCATCAAACTGAATGTAAAATTCAATCATATTATGATTGCTGCTACCCTGGGGGCACCTTAACTATGAGGTCATTAATTAATCCTATCTCGTTGCACAATACCAGGTCTAGTATAGCCTTCTGTCTGGTTGGCTCCAGAACGTACTGTTCCAAGAAATTATCCCGAAAACATTCTATGTACTCCTCATCGAGGCTACCTCTGCCCATCTGATTTTTCCAGTCTATATGTAGGTTAAAAATCCCCCATGATTATCGCCGTACCTTTCTGACAAGTTGCCATTATTTCTTCCTTTATACCCCATCCTGCAATGCGGTTAACGTTAGGTGGCCTGTACACCACTCCCACAAGTGACTTCTTGCCTTTATGATTTCTCATCTCGACCCAAACTGCTTCTACAACCTGGTTTCCTGAACTTAGGTCACCTCTCTCTATTGCACTAATATTACCATTAATTAACAGAGCCACTTCTCCACCTTTTCCTAGCATCCTGTCCTTCCTAAATGCCATGTACCCTTCAATCACTGCACATCTGCTCCCCTATCAAGTACCTTGGGACATTTCCCCCTGTGAAAGGCACTGTATAAAAAGTAGCTCCAATTCTGGGTGATCATATCTGAGGTTTGATTGCAGTATTAGCACACTTCACATAAGATAATCATCCATAGTGGCACTGTTGAGATTCTCAAACTTTGGACAAGCATATTGATGTAGATTAATCTGCAATTTTTTTTGCATTCAAGTCACACATGACTTTCTCGAAGTTATTTCAAAAATGGATGGTTCACTATAACTGTAATTATGATGTATTATACGTTATATTTCCTTTCAAGCTAAGTTGCCATTTTTGACCCAATAACCCAAACTAATATTCTCAAAACAAAAGCTTGGTCTAAGTGCATGACAATAAAAAAATACAAGATTTGATGATTGTCATGATCACACCATAATTACACAATAATTTTGAGAACCAACCAGGTTGAAGAAGAATATTTTCTACGACCAGTCAGTCGAACTATTTGCATTTCATTAAACATTATGGCTCCATTACCAATTAAACAAGAAATTCCTTCAAATCCAGAACTGCCATCGGTACCTTTTGGTAAATTCTGTTTGCTGTCAGTGTATGGTTTCTGCTGTGCAGACAGAGTTATAGAGTCCGTGCTCGCCTTAGTTTCAGCATCATCCCTTTTCCTTACGTCAAATTTAACAGAGTTCTCTATCGCTCCACGTTTTTGATCAAGTTTCTTCAGTTTTTCAGCACAGGCAGCTAGTCGCTCTTCCTGGGCCCGTCGTTCTTCCTCCTCGCGCCTCCTCCTGACTCGTTCCAATGCCTCAGAACGTTCATTGGTGCCAGAATTTGGCCGCTGTCGCCACACTTCATCTTTCTCAACAGGAGCATCTGCCCATCTATTAACTCCTGTCAGTTTTTGGAAGACACCAGCCTGAGAGAAATGGAAGAGATTAAACTTTTGAAGTGCTGACAAAGGTAACATTTAAACTGAAACTCTGTAGATTCTGAAATAAAAACAAGAAATGCTGGAAATACTCAGTAGGTCTGGCAGCATCTGTGGAGAGAGAAGCAGAGTTAACATTTCTGAAGAAGGGTCACTGACCTGAAACGTTAGCTCTGCTTCTCTCTCCACAGATGCTGCCAGACCTACTGTGCATTTCCAGCATTTCTTGTTTTTATTTCAGATTTCCAGCATCCGCAGTATTTTGCGTTTACTCTGTAGATTCTGTGGGGTTTCAACACTCAATAATCCAGTATCCAGTCAAACCTTGCTTTGTCCAGTCTGAATCCCTTTCCTGACACCAGTCTACAAACTCAGGCTTCAGCAGAACATGGCAAGAAGGGTTTCAACCCAAACCACATATTTGCCAACCCTAGTGTGAGCTTTTCATTGCTGAAAAACCAGTAACCAGCTTCTTTGTAGACTATGCATATAGAATGCTAATAAAACTGATTCAAGGTAAGGGATGAAATAAGGATAAAAAGAGGTTCAAAATTTGAGAGTGTGAATAAAAGGCAGCCTGAAAGTCTGAGCATCACCCAAGGTCGGAACTTGCCTGCTGGTTAGAGCCAAAGTTTCTGCCATTGTTCTTGCCTGGGTCAGCCAACAATATACATTTGCTTTACTTCATCTTTCCATCTGATCCCTGTAATAAACGCTCCTTAATAAAACGTCTGTGTATATACACATTTGATCATGACGCACATAAAAACACAATCTGAGATGTTATGCTAAACTTTTATAAATCACTGGTTAGGCCTCAACTTAGGTACCATGTCAAATTCTGAGCACCACACTTTGGGAAGGATGTCAAGGCCTTGGAGAGGGTGCAGGGATGCACTAGAATAAACATAAGAAATAGGAGCAGGAGGAAACCGTATGGCCCCTCGAGCCATTCAATACAATCACAGCTGATCTTCTGCCTCAACTCCACTTTCCTGCTGGCTCCCCATATCCTTTGACTCCAAGAGACCAAAAATCTACCCCTCTCAGCCTTGAATATACTCAATGATGGAACATCCACAATGCTGAATGGTACTAGGGATGAAGGACTTCAGTTATGTAGAGAGACTGGAGAAGCTGTGGTTGTTTTCCATAGAGCAGAAAAAGTTACGGGGAGATTTAATAGAGGTATTTAAAATCATGAATGGTTTTTGATAGAGTAAATAAGCAGAAACTGTTTCCACTGGCAAGAATGTCAGTAACCAAAGGACACAGATTTAAGATAATTAACAGAAGTAGCAGAGATGAGGAATTTTTTTTTTGAACACAGCGATTTATGATCAGTGCCTGAAAGGACGGCAGAAGCATTCAATTCAAAAGCAAATTGGACAAATACTTGAAAAGGAAATAATCTGCAGGGCTATGGGGAAAGGGCAGGGGGAGCTCTTTCAGGAGAAGTGGGACTTGCAAGATGCACAGAGGAGATTTATTAGAATGTTACCAGGGATGAAGCACTTCAGTTATATGGAAAGACATTGGCAGGAGGGAAACTAGGGGATACAGATTTAAGTTTAAAAAGAACCAGAAGGAAAATTAGGAGAATTTTTTTTTATTGCAGCAATTTGTTACGATCTAGAATGTGTACTGCCTAAAAGGATGGTGGAAGCAGATTCAGTATCTTTCATGCAGTACTTGAGAAGGAAAAATTTGCAGGGGAGAGCAGGGCAGTAGACAAATTGGACAGCATCCTTCAAAAGACTGCATAGCCACAACGGGCCTTCTACTGTGCTGTATGATTGTAACTCAAGAGGGACGGCGGCATGTCATGAGGGTTGCCTGATTCATGAACCAGCAATCGGAAATGAGTCCATTTTGTATCTCTACCTCATGCAATAGGCTTATCAAGAAGTGATGCCACAATATAACTTAAACCATAAAGTCTAAGGGCACCAAACAGATTTCTGTTCTTCCACTCTACAGACCTCACCTGAGAAACAAACCGGGAAATTAGAACAGATTCTACAACACACACCGCCCAAATTCACGTAATTACACTGGGTCAGATTTCACAGCAACAAGCAACGGAAGAAAAAAGGGAACATTTTACTGGTAACTGGAACAAAGCAGCTGTCTCCACCAGCAGTCAATTTAAACACTGTTTTTTCAGTATCAACCACATTATTTGGAGAAGACAGCAGGTGGGTGGATCAAAGGGAAATGGGTTTTTTTATACTTACTATTTGCATTCTTAAATCTTGCACTTATCTGCATTTTTACTGTCCATGTATAAATGATGTAACATTGACGGTGTTAAACATCTGCAGTGATTTGAATAAACCCTACTCTGCCAGACATGGAGGACACAGTACAGATGAAGATGCAGTGGGATTTAGCTGTGAAGACGGTCAACTATACTCTGAAGTATTCACTCAATTGGGAATTTCAGCTAAGAAGATTCAGTTAAGGTGAACGAAAATTGGTGAAGTGAACTGAAAATACCCTTGTCTCAGCAGTAGATAGGTTCCACCGTGATTCAGGATCCTGTAGCCCGTGATTTGACTGGCTGGAGGGTAATGGGTTACCCCAAATGGATTCACTGCACATGGAGGGCTCCATCTTTGTTTCAAGCTTAGCATTTAAAGAGCGCTGACGTGCCATCTTCATGTCCCTTTCCCTAGAGAGTATAAAGTATTTGAGTGTTAGTCTATTATTTTGTGTCCATGCGTATACTTCAAATGGGATACACAGCTCAAGTGTAACACAACTCCCAGTTACAACTTATTCCACCTTACTCAGCATTAAAAGTGCACTTCCCTGAACAACTTGTGTTTGTAGAGGTGCAATCAAAAAAAAACAAGCTCTGAGCCAAAGGAAACATGGAGAAGAATGTCGTTGGTGACTTTGTTCTGGGCTCTTTCACTGCTGTGGGAGGGGTAGAAACCCAATTGGAAGGATTCAAGTGAGGAACTGTGGTAGGGATGGGCAAGGATTTGGGAGGCAACATGTTCAAAGACTGCGAGGGAAGGCAGTTTGAAGATGAGACAGTGGGTTGCAAGGGCTTTTTTGCAGGGGGCAATAGTGATGGCAGATTTAAAAAGGCCGGGGGATGTGCCTGTAGAGAGGAACCATTTACATCATCTAGTATCGGGGCCAAGGAAGGGAGGCTGGGTGGTCAGCAGTTTAGTGGGAATACAGTTGAGACTGTACTTCATTGGTTGTAAAGGGCCTTGGGATGTCCTGAAGTCATGAAAGGCATTATATAAATTTAAGTCTTATCAGAAAAGATGAGCTAAGACCATTTTATTCAATGGCTCATGAAACATTGAAAAAAAAAATCAAGGTTTCGGGCTGTAACGGCCATTCCAGGCGAAATACGTACCATTTCTCTTTTCTCTCTCTTGACATTTCTTCATCTTCGTCATCACTGAATTTTAGCTTTTCTGAATAATCCACTTCCTCATGTTCACCTGAATAAATGAAAAAGTGATTAGAGACAGGACCAGGATTCCACTTCAGAGATTGGACTGCTGAGTTTAAACATTCCTCAAACACCAGAACAAAAAGAGGGGTTGTCGAAAACCAGTCAGAATGATCGCTCCATGGTACATGATACCCCATGTGCAAAGTGAGCTGGTAAAACATACAGCAGAGGATGTATATGCAGCAGAGTCTAGGACAGGGCAGATTTTCCAACAAATTCATAGGCTTCTCCATCAGCTCACCTACGGAGATTTCAAATCAACAGCTCGGAACTGCACTTTTGACTGAAAGTGCCCAGAACAGATAACCATTAAGGGCGGCACAGTGGCGCAGTGGTCAGCACCGCAGCCTCACAGCTCCAGCGACCCGGGTTCAATTCTGGGTACTGCCTGTGTGGAGTTTGCAAGTTCTCCCTGTGTCTGCATGGATTTCCTCCGGGTGCTCCGGTTTCCTCCCACAGCCAAAAGACTTGCAGGTTGATAGGTAAATTGGCCATTATAAATTGCCCCTAGTATAGGTAGGTGGTAGGGAAATATAGGGACAGGTGAGGATGTGGTAGGAATATAGGATTAGTATAGGAATAGTATAAATGAGTGGTTAATGGTCAGCACAGACTCGGTGGGCGGAAGGGCCTGTTTCAGTGCTGTATCTCTAAATCAAAAATCAAATCAAATCAAATCATACCCTGAGAATACAGCAAGTCAGCAGAGATGTGCTTCCAAACCACTATAATATTGTTACTAGGGCTAAGCACAACGTGTGCCAGTGCCATCAGCACTTGGGACACTTTCAGCATCTCAAAGCATAAGTCCTACAATGTTAGAAGATCAGAATTTAAAAAAAAATGCTCAAGACGGGTTGTGATCAGTCAACGCAACAAGTTTTGTAGCATTTTTGTTTGGAACAATTCGAAATCAGGGGCACCCTGAAGATATGTTGACTTAATAATCTTCAGGCTGAGGTGTCTAAACTGCACCCTGTGAGTCCCATGCAGACCTGAGCCCTGGGACTGCAGACCATAAGATTCAACCAACTCAGACTTATTGGCCGGTTTGACCTGGAGGGCTGCAAAGGATTGCTGTTAGAACTTACCCATCAATGAGGTAATAGCATTAGGTCAGAACACCAAGATGGGTTAGAATCAGCAACTTCAGACAAATACAAATTAAATGGTAGTCAATTTTAATTATATAAGTAGCCACCCAACTTTCCAGGGATACCCCTGCTCTACATCTCTACGAATTTTCAGATGCCTGGCCATGCACTGTGCTACTGAACACCCTCGATCTGTACAAGGATTGACTTGATTTGCAGTGCATTTCTAGTTCAGTGGGAAATCAATGATGCCATGTAACTCAAATACGACAAATGCACCTCACACAAGTGCACATTATCACCAAACTAAAAGCAAAATACTGCAAATGCTGGAAATATGAAATAAAAACAAAAAATGCTGGAAATACTCAGCAGGTCTGGCAGCATCTGTGAAGACAGAAGCAGAGTTAACTTTTCAGGTCAGTGACCATTCGTCAGAACTGGCAAAGGTTAGAAATGTAATAGGTTTTAAGCAAATAAAGCAGGGGTGGGGCAAAAGATAACAAAAGGGAAGGTGTTGATAGGACAGAAGGTCACGGAGAATAACTGACGAGAAGGTCATGGAGCAAAAGCAGAGGGTGCGTTAATGGGGTGGTGAAAGACAAAGCGTTAGTGCAGAGAGGGTGTTAAGTAACAGAATAATGAACAGCCCTAGCCAAAAGCACAAACATGAAAAAAAGTGGGCAGGCACATGGTAAAAAAACATGTTTTTACTGCATATTATCACCATTTGGTTAAAGTTCTAGGAACTGTGTGATTAGCTCCCCCTCTCAAAAAAAATTACATTTTAATTGTGTTACACTCGCATGGGTAAGGCTTCCACTGCTATGTCCAGACTGGCCAAGAGAGTGTGGGAAAATGGCGCACTGACACGGAACACAAAAGTCCGAGTGTACCAGGCCTGTGTCCTCAGTACCTTGCTCTACGGCAGCGAGGCCTGGACAACGTATGCCAGCCAAGAGCGACGTCTCAATTCATTCCATCTTCGCTGCCTTCGGAGAATACTTGGCATCAGGTGGCAGGACTATATCTCCAACACAGAAGTCCTTGAAGCGGCCAACACCCCCAGCTTATACACACTACTGAGTCAGCGGCGCTTGAGATGGCTTGGCCATGTGAGCCGCATGGAAGATGGCAGGATCCCCAAAGACACATTGTACAGCGAGCTCGCCACTGGTATCAGACCCACCGGCCGTCCATGTCTCCGTTATAAAGACGTCTGCAAACGCGACATGAAATCGTGTGACATTGATCACAAGTCGTGGGAGTCAGTTGCCAGCATTCGCCAGAGCTGGCGGGCAGCCATAAAGACAGGGCTAAATTGTGGCGAGTCGAAGAGACTTAGTAGTTGGCAGGAAAAAAGACAGAGGCGCAAGGGGAGAGCCAACTGTGCAACAGCCCCAACAAACAAATTTCTCTGCAGCACCTGTGGAAGAGCCTGTCACTCCAGAATTGGCCTTTATAGCCACTCCAGGCGCTGCTTCACAAACCACTGACCACCTCCAGGCGCGTATCCATTGTCTCTCGAGATAAGGAGGCCCAAAAGAAAAGAACTCTCACCTGCCCATCCATCTTCTGTTTCAATATCCAGCTGATCCAGTTCTTTGAGATCATCAGGATTAACAATGGCTGGTCTATCAGTAGGTTCACCTGGTCGCCGAGCAGGCCTAGCTGGGCGTGTAGGACGAGACACTCCCCGGGGATACCTGTGAATAACCACATTGGGAATTAAAGCATGACCCAGCCATGCAGTTAGGGCTCATCTTCCGATATTAGAACGACAACCTGCAGTCTAAGTGAAAGGTGATGAAAGGTCACAGACCTGAGACGTTAATTCTGCTTCTCTCTCCACAGATGCTGCCAGACCTGAGTATTTCCAGCATTTCTGTTTTTATTTCCGATTTCCAGCATCCGTAGCATTTTGCTTTTATATTAATGCAGTATAGAGAGAGCTGCCTTTGGTGAGGCTAAGTCGAGCGACTACGTGAGCAAAGTGAGAGAACAAAGAATAACCTCTGTCCTTCACCATGCTCCATCAATTTTACACAGAACACTACTGAGATTGAAACAAGCATGCTGTTTGGACTATGGGATTTAGGTTCCAGTCAACGTACAAGTTTAATTTCACAACACATTTTGAAATAATAGATCATCGTTAAAAAATTGTCAAATAGCCCATTTAGCTGAAGCTGCAAATGGTCTAACAAAATCATATGTTCCATACCACAATTAATATCTGCACTGATTGTAAACATGCTTCTTACCTAATTGGCTCAGGTGGCTGGAACGGATACTGTATGGCTCCTTGTGGACCAACGACAGGGGTAGGCTGAGGTCCCCGTGATTGTGGTGGGCACATCTGCAGGGAAAAATAAATCCATGCCACACATTAGTAATGAGATGATTAACAGATGAAATCTGCCCTCATGAATGAACTACCTATAACCGAGAGTGAATACACCGCCCCCACCCCACCCACCCAGAGTGAACAATACACCTCCTACCCCTCACCCAGAGTGAACAATACACCCCCACCCCTCACCAAGAGTGAATAATACACACACTCCCACCCAGTGAACAATACACCCCCACCCCTCACCAAGAGTGAATAATACACACTCCCACCCAGTGAACAATACACCCCCACCCCTCACCAAGAGAGAGCAATGCACCCCCCCCCTACCTCTCACCCAGACTGAACATTACCCGACCCCTCACTGAGTGAACAATATACCTTCCGACCCCTCACCGAGACTGAGCAATACACGACCCCTCACCGAGTGAACAATACCCGACCCCTCACCCAGAGTGAATAATACCCCCCTGGTGTGGGGTGTGGGGGGGAATGCGGGGGGGGGGGGGGGGAATGCTGGGTGGGGGGTGGTTTAAAAAGTTGCAGCTTTTCTTTTGGTAAATAGGCTAATTGAAGCTTTAAGATTTTGAAGGGAATGGAAGGGCTCAAATACAGGAGGGCATTAAGGTACAGATGACCACACTGAGAAAGAGAAGAGGTCAGCACAACTATTCCATTCAAATTGGAAGAGCTGTGGATTATATCATTGGAAGGTCACTGACGTGGGGGTTACAAACAGGTTCAAGACAAAACAGGTTGCATTCTGAAGAAAGAGGGGATTGAAGAAGAGGCTGAGAAAACGGGACTGAACTATAAAATGGAGACCCCTCTATTGGACCTGATGGCCTTTTCGTATTGAAGATTTTGCATTCCATCCCCCAAACGTGTTTGTGGCTTTACGCATTACAAAGTAACTATTATCTATTCTAATTTGGAATGAAATGCTAATAAGCATCAGCTGAAAAGACATTTACTTGAAAACTGTTACTGTCTCTGGCATCACAAAGCACAAGCTACAAAACAGGAACAAAGTGTTCTCACTGGGTTTCTTTAACTATTTAGCACCAAAACACTAATGCTATGCCAGTTTTCAGCCAGCTATCAACCCTTTCATACTTCTTCCAACCTGACTAGACTGATACCCATGCTATTGTTGGCTCAAAATGCTGTGTTCGGAGATGATGCCTGTTTGGGAGGCCAAACAGCTATAATTGCATTGCTGCAGAGTTCTTCTAGTGGAAATGGTCTGAAAATTTCACATGCCCGTTTCACTTTACTGAAATCCTAATGAGAGCAATGAGGCAGTTCTGCTAAAAGTTAAAATGCTGCTCATCACACATCAACTGCAGTAATCAGACAACTGGTGAACTCTGCCTTTTAGGTAGTGGATGTTACATTGTGGATTGCCCTCACTGTTTTTCTTAGGCTATTTTATCGTGTTCTCCATTTTTGTTATCCTTAACTGCAGTTAATATTCATATTAAGGAGTTATATCTACTAGTTCAGCACTGATTAGAAGCATGACCCCAACTGCAATCAACAGTAAGTTAGCATATCAGACTTGGCCATTTGACACATGGGAACCTTCCTTATTATTTACTCTCAGAATCTGGAGCCAGCACAATTTTACTTCCCTCTTATCTTTTTGGCTTCAGTCCACAGTTCCCATTCCCTTGTTTATCTATACACCGTGCCTTTCAAGATAAAATGAACAGGACAGATGCAATTTATTATGGCCCTGGGAAAGCAGAGAAGGTTTCAGCTAATCACAATGCCGATGGATGGCGAGAGATGAATAGTTCCAACGTAAACCGCGCAACATAAATGAAGACTACAAAATTCCACTTTGCACTGGGCCTAATGTACAAGTTTTACAGAATTGGCAGCAAGCCCAGAAAAGATAGCGACTGAATTGTTTTATTTCTCAGTGATCCTTCCCATAATGGATGGGAGTGTCATCTACAATGTTCGGTGGCACTTGAGCTGGTGGACTTTAATGTCAAACGCAATAGCATGACCTTCCTCATTCTCTAAATGTAGTTCATCCACCACATACAAAATTAACAGGTCACTGTACTCACGGGAAAAACCGTTGCTTTAGCAGGTTAGTGTCACAGAAGCTATGTTGACCATCTGAACTTTCGCCATCCCTACTGAATACATTAACCTTGTGCGGATAGCACAACTCACTTTTTTTTGAAAGCCAGCAAAAGCAGAGAGACATGTTTACATGGCTTTACAGATAACACTTGATCCAAGAGAGGAATTTTACCAGAGCATTTTATCCCTTACTGGCCCTGGGGTTGTTCTCTGCCTGTCCCAGAAGGTTACATGGCTGCAGGAGTTGGGCAGGGGGGTGAAGACCAAGTGTCTGATCATGATGCCCCAGTCATAATGACTGTAGAACAGCCTTGACGGACCAGTTGGCTTTTTCCTACCTGTCATTTTCCTACGTTCGGACTATCTATACATATTAAAAGTCCTTACTTCTTGTTCTAGTCACACTTTTCTGAAAACAATTACCAGTGTAAATTACTATGTCAACACTTCCCATTCAATTTTGCTATGTTAATTGTCACGACTTAGCTGCAGGCTTTGGCTACTAGGTGGTGCTGTAAAGCAAATGTTTGAAATTTTTCTCCCAATTTCATTGTAACCTTGTATATAAACATATGCACTGATTGCCATGGGAAACGCCAAAGGCAATTTACTGGTTCTTTAATCAACTTACAAATGTAGGCAGCATATCACGGTAGGTGGATGGGAATTGGTGAGTCCCAGTCTGCAATGGTATTCCAGATCCTCTCCTCAGCGGAGTAGTGGGACGCAGCGAAGGCTCCTTTGGGTCACTTGACGACACTGGCGCGTGTACGGGATCTTCTTGGCCTGAGCTTTTGGCTTCCACTTCTGGCGGCGGTGCAGTTGATGCTGCCGTGGGGTTCAGGTTTCGCCCACCACCCTCCCTCCAAATGGCTACATCTGCAAAGAGAAACAGAACTTGATTCTAGAATGGGACCGATTGGTAAGCAGATGCATTAAAATAAAGTAGCTGAGTCTCCAAACAGGGCAGCAGATCAGACACGTTCCAGCCATTACAGTTTGAAGACCGAAGCCAAATTTGACGGACCAGCTAATTTTAGCCATACTTTACCTAAAACATACAAGTTTCATCATTTCTTAACTTTACGGACAGGCATTCCACAAAAGGGATCTTAGCGTGACTTTTTTTTTTAAATGTTAAAAATATTGATCTCAATTTTTTTCATTAGTTCTTGGGATGTGGTATCACCACCAAGGCCAGTACTTATTGCCCATCTCTAATTGTCCTTGAGATTATGGGATTAGATTTCCTTGACAATCTTCCCAAAATTGTTTAAACGCCTAATTATAGCTGTCTGCCATCTATAATTCTACAACTGATTTTGAATTAAGGAATAAATCATGCTTCAAGGGAAAACTTTCTCATTTATGGAGGCGTATTTTACACACCAGCACTAAAGGGAAATAGTTTCAGACTCGCACTCAACTAAGGTGTCTAGCATTAACCACTTTCATACAGAATTATTTTAAACAGCTGGACCTAGTCTCCTATAGAGGAGATCGGAGTTATTAGTTCTGGGAAGAATGAGATTTGTAGAAAAACAGACTACATCGTTTCAAGGAGGAATCAACAAAGCTACTTGCTTGGATCTGTACAAAAACGTGCTGCTTGCAAAATCAATAAGAGTTTAATGTAAAGTTCAGAGTTTTTTTGGGAGGGGTGATTTTCAGGTTTCAGATCCTTTTAGAGATTTCTCTTACTTTTTCAGAACTTTTAAAAAATAGCAGTGTCAACACAGGATGCTTGACTAAGAATCAAGTAGGGGAATCGTGTCCCAACTGGCAAGTTACTAAGGGTAACGGCTCACCATGTGGTTTTTAGTAAATAAAGCAGCTGTGCCATCATGTCACCTACTGTACTTTAGAACCTGAAAACAGTATTATTCTTCTCTGTGGAATCTGACACACATTTTCCTCTCCTCACACTCAGCACTTTACAAACGCTCTAGGCTGGCCATGAAACACTCCCAGTAAATGTCTGTGTATTAGCAGAAGTTTCAGATCTTGCATTTGCTGTGTGTCTTACTCTGTGGGCGGAGGCTTGGTCCTGGCCCATATGATTGATCTGTGGTGTCCTTTTCTTTTCCAGCCTTTTCCTGATCTCCAGCTGCTTTCAATGTTGGAAATTCCTCGTGAGAGAACGGTAACTGCTTGTTCAATCCTCTTCCGCCTAAAGCACACAACAACAAAAACGTCACCCACAATCCAACCCCAGGTGTATTTAAGACATTACACTCCCAAGATCAGTGCTTGCTAGAGCGTAATGTCAATGCTGAACAGAGCTGAGCAGTGTTGACCACCAACGGCCGTGGAACATATAGAAGTTCCAATGGAGGGCTGTGGTGCCTGAAGGCTCTGTCACCAATGGGGGCGAAAGTGAAATTAAGCCAACTAGAAGGCATAGAAGGGAATTTTAGAGTGCAGGAGGCAACAAAGATAGGTGGGGTGAAACCTTGCAAGAAGCTGAGGATGACATTTCTAAGTTAAAACACCCTAGGGGTCAGGGAGCCAGGTAGGTCAGAGAGGATGGGGTGATAGGCAAGAGACTTAGGGAGTAATTCTAACCCCCAAAATCAGGTGGGCTGAGGTCAGGTGAGGTATTAAAATCTCAACCTTGACCCCAACCTGCCCACTTCCAGGTTTAACAGTGGTGAGACAAAGGGTTGGCAACCACCCCACTCCCAGGAGGTGAGTTGGCAATGAGGCCGGGAGCTTCACTTTTAAACTATTATGCAGATTTAACCCTGGCCTGATGGGTTTGCCAGGCCTCGAGGAAAAGTTAAGCTCCTTTTCAGCACTGATTGTGGGTCAGGAGGAGCAGGAATGCTTCCCCTGGCAACACCCCCTGAGCTTACCCCTCACCCAAGCCTGTTTTCAAAATCCACCTGTCAATATTGGGGCCACAATGCGGACAGGAAGCAGGCAGCTGAGTTTTGAACAGGTTGTAAGCCTACGGAGCGTTAAAAAATATTTCAGCACAGGAGGCAGTCACAGTTCATTGTGCCTTAAGAAGGTACCAACTCCCCATAAGTGCCTTTGACTGGTGCCCCAATTCCCTGCTCTCTTCTCATATCCTTTAATATTCGATTGGCATCGTTATAACGAGACTTCAAAATTAAATATGACAGCGAGCAGGTTCTACCTGGACCTAAGTATGGTTCAGTATTCTACATCAAGAATGGAGTCAATGCCTTATAGAGTCATTTACAGCAGAGAAGGAGGCCATTTAACCCATCGAATCCATGCGTAATGTTACGACCAGGTGAGAAAGGTGTCTAGGGATCTCTCTCAGCCTTCACCTGGTCTTACTGTAAGTGCTTAATTTTAAACACACTGTGTTTTTAGCTCCCCTTTGGTGAATCCTGGTTCACCGCTTTCCAATTATACGGCAAAGAAAACAGCACAAACAGGCTTTCTTAGATTTAAAGAGTTGAAATTTATTTAAACTTAAACTCTATTTGGTTGACGCCTAGGGATACACAACACACCCACGCTAGCATGAATACGTGATACACACATGCAAATAGAGACAGAAAAGAGAAGAAAAATAAAGTGGAAAAGTTTGAGGCAATATCTGAAGAGTTTTTGTTATGGTTCTTCAAGCTCACTGTAGAGTCCTTGATTGTAGGCAGATCTTGCTTTTCGTTGGGGCTCAGTATTCTTCTTAAACCTTGTTCGCTGTAGGAGACTTTACTCTCTTGGGGTTCATGTGCCTTCTGTGGATTCAGAGGCTTGTGAGAAAGAGATGGGAGCAGGCAGACAGGAGAGGCTGTGGCGAGCCAGCTAGGAGAGATCTTCTCAGTCCAGGAGCATTCTGCTTTCTGCGCAAACTGTTGGTACAAATTAAAAAAACTCCGGTTGCCCAGCAGGTTAGTTATGTGACTAGCTGGTTTGACCATGTCCATTTGTGCATTCGGCCATCTTAGCAGTAAACCTGGAATTAGAGCTCCACCATCTTCAACGTCTGGTAATCAAAAGTCCATTGTGGGTTGAATGTGTCAGGGAATGGTCCTTTGTCCTTTCCAAGCACTGTCTGTTAATATACAGATGTCTTTCCAGCCAAGGATCCATTGTGGGTTGAATATGACAGGGAATGGCTGCTTTGTCCTTCCAAACACGATCTGTTAATATGCAAATGTCTTTCCAGCCAAGATCTGGCAATTTTTTAAAGCAAGTCCTTTCTTCACTTCAACAACAGTTTGAAATTTAATGTCCATGTGGCAAAATTATATGCCTCATGCTTGGCAGGCGGGGGTCTGCATGACACTCGTCCAATTATATTAACGAAAAAATTGGGAGTGTACAATGTGATGTAATATTAGAAGTTTGGTCTGCAGAAACTGAATGTTAGAAATGATAGACTTAACATTAGCCCTAGGGGCTTGGTTTTGGCATTCACTCTACATAAATTGTCTGCTACATATCTATTACAAGGGGACTGTATCAGGGAGTGAGTAGGATGGGGACTGGTTTTGTGTCCAAAGTACTGAGGCTTGTCTGCACAGTAAAATGAATACAGTTAAGCTCATGAAAGCACACAACTCATTAATGTTGTAAGATAACCTATTCTGAGCAGAATCATAACTTGCCACTTCTCTGTTTAATGTATTAGAATATGCTGGAAGACAATTAGATACGAATTAGGAGTAGGCCACTCGGCCCTTTGAGCCTGCTCCGCCATTGAATAAGTTCACGGCTGATCTGATTGTAACCTTGACTCCACATTCCCACCTACCCCTGATAACCTTTCAACCCGTTGCTTATCAAGAATCTGATAATTAACTCACCACCTCCTGGTCCTACTGGCTTTGCCTTCAATTGTGCCCATGACTTTATTCCACCTTGAGCTGAATTTGTGTTCTGTCAATTATTGGAACAAGAAAACCCATTACATTTCAGGCAAAAAACAGTTCAAAACACCCACCTACCAGATACAGCCGTGCTTGGCTCTGAATCACTACCATCCACCACCACTGATGTGATTCTTTTCATACTGAAATTCCAGGTGGAATAGCACCGCAGTGCTTAAATAGCTGCAAAACTTCTTTTATTGCAGTTATTTATTCTGTCTTGTAGCAATTTGCTCACCTTTCGTTCCTTGCATCAATTTTTCATTCAATAGGTTAAACACACTCTAACTCATGCAATAAGCTACCATTTTTCACTTAAATAAGATAGGAGAAACCCATCTTGATCAGACTAGCATTTCCTTTCACACATCACGATGAGCCCTCTCCCTCCCCTTGCCGCTGAGAGGTTTGCCAAATGCTCGTGTCTTACCTCGTGGACTGGTGCTGGCTTTGGCACACTGGAGGCAGATGTCTGTGAAGCCGGCTGCGACGGCAACTCCGGCTGCTGTACTGTTGATACACTGGTACTGCAAAACACAATGCCGGTAAGGTCGGCAAAACCATCAGACTCGGCTCCTGCAGGACGCCTCAAAAGTCAAAACAACGGAACTGAGCAATTCTCTTCTCTCAAAATCCCAGATATGACAGAATACAGAAACGGATTATTTTTGAAGGTTGGGCAAATCAGAGGGGACACAAAGATCTGGCGAACCCATTGACAAAATTCACCTGTAGGAAAACCTCTTCAATTGTGCCTCAATTTAAAAGAACTGCCTACATCCATGCCTTTGTTACCTCCAGACTCCAATCTTCTCCTGGTCAGCACCATCTTCCACCCTCCATAGCTTTGAGTCCATCTAAAACTCTGCGTCCTGTATCCAAACTCATACCAAGTCCTGTTTACTCATCACCTTCTGTGTTCACTTTTTAGTAATTGTTTACAATTTTGTATCCAGGACAACAAAAGCCCCTATGTGTTCTTAGACCCATTCACCAAAGTAGTTTCTTTAGAACAAGTTCCAATAATGTGGTTACTAAAATATATTCGATTATAAACAGCTTGGCCACAAATAAAGGTCTAGAAACAAGGTAATACTCAATGAGTGCCCTCACCACACTGACCAAGTCAGCTGCCGCTGCCTAGGGAAATGAGGTAGTGCTTATGAAGAAAGAGTTCTGGGGAGAAGTGATTCCTTCAGTAGATGAGGCTGAAAAAGTGATCAAGACAAGTCCTACTCATTCCAACACATGAAAGAACATAAGAAATAGGAGCAGGAGTAGGCCATTCAGTCCCTCAAGCCTGCCCCGCCATTCAATAAGATCATGGCTGATCTGTCCCAGGCCTCAACTCCTCTTTCAGGACTGCTCTGCATAACCCTCAATTCCCTGAGATTTCAAAAATCTATCTAACTCTTCCCTAAATACATTTAGTGACCCAGCCTCCACAATTCTCTGAGGTAGAGAATTCCAGAGATTCACCACCCTCTGAGAAAAGAAGTTCCTTCGCATCTCAGTTTTAAATGTGTGCCCCCTTATTCTGTAACTATGTCCCCTAGTTCGAGATTCCCCCACCACTGGAAACATATTCTCAACATCTACCCTGTCAAGCCCCCTTAGAATCTTATATGTTTCAATAAGACCACCTCTCATTCTTCTAAACTCCAATTAATGATAAAACAGCCCCTTCATCCCAGGAATCAGCCTAGTAAACCTTTTCTGAACTGCCTCCAATGTTAGTATATCCTTCCTTAAAAACAGGAACCAAAACTGTACGCAGTACTCCAGGTGTGGCCTCACCAACACCCTGTACAGTTGTAATAAGCCCTCCCTATTTTTAAATTCTAACCCCCTAGCAATAAAGGCCAAAATTCCATTTGCTGTCCTAATTACTTGCGGCACTGGCATGCTAACTTTTTGAGAGGGGGCTTGCTACCGCTAGCCAAAACTTACATCATCCCTTCCTACCCTAGTGGTCCCAGCAGCAGTCCAAGAAATTTGGGCGGTGGGGCCGGGGGGGTTACTTAGCCCTACCTTCCCAATGCCATTTAGCAGTGGAATAGTAGTTGAGGATACCACTTAACCTCCCTGTTGGAGCAGGGAGAGAAAGACTCCTGGTCATGGTGGCAGAGGTAGCGATGATGCAATGGTACTCCCTACCCCTTTTTCCTGCTGCTGTACCACCCAATATGGAATAGTTTAAGGAGGAGAATCCAGCCCAGGTCACTTTATGTTGGTTGAGCACCCAGAATGACTAATGCCAGTGCTGTAGAAAGGATTTCGGTCCCCACCCAAGGAGGTTAGACACAAAAAGGACCTAGACAAGAATTTTTTTTAAAAAAAGGAACCCAAAATCAAATCAGTAATGAAACAATCTTACTTCTTTTGGTCCTGCTGCTCCTGTTTGCTTGCCCATCCTGTTCCGTCTTTTGGTACAATGGTCACGTTCGGGTCGTTTCCTTTGTTTTCAGCCTTTAAGCTGGGAAGGTTTGCGGGCGGGGGCATGCGCCGGGCAGCAGCAACTTTGCCAAGACTCTGCAAGCCATGTCGAGGGACAACTGCAAAACAGATGAGACAAGCTCAGGAGTGCGCTGTAGAACACAGGATGGTGTGCACCAACCTGCACTCAATACCAGAAGGATGGGAAAAAAACCCTACCAGGAAACACAGTGATGATCCAAGCAGCAATTGCACTCAGCACAAAGCAAATCTCCTTCACAACAGTACAATAGTTGCAGTGGAAGTACAGCCTTATACCACACCCCAGAGAAAAGGCAATAAGAGAGGTACTCTTTTAAAGAGTATAAGATATTAGTTTAACTTTATTATAGCTCCAGCCACAGGTGCAAAAGCAATCAAGATCCTTAATAAGAGGTATAAATTAGAGCAAAGTTGTAAGTTTAAACAGCTGAATGAAAGGCGCAAGATGCCATTGTGGTGTGAAAACAACACTAGGAGAGGGGGTAGCAGCCCAGGAGGAGGAGAGACTATACCATATGGTAACTGAAGACAGAATCAGCCTCAGCGGTAATTCCTCTCATACTGGACAAAGTGTTAGAAAATGACAGTCACCCACAGAACCATCCCTCAGCATTGCTTGTTACTACCAGAAAACAAAACTGGGAATTGGAAAAAGAAACACTGGGAAAAGCTCAATATAAGTGGAAACGACAAGCCCCAGTAAAGCCTGTATCTGGCTGAATTTCTTTCATGTTCCATACCTCCTGAATGTTTCTGGGTTTCTAATGATTTTCCTTTGTATTTATCGAACAGACTGAGAGAGGAGTACTTCGATTTTCCATCCTTCCCCTTGGTAGTTTGCCCCAAACGATCTGACATTGCGCTGGAATGTCATCGAGTATGGTGGTTGTTTTCAGCACCGCTGAGAGCGTGCCGCTCACTGGGGGGGAAAAAACAAAAATATTGTTCAGAAGCAAGCTTTCTGCTTATCCAATTTCAATCCAAGTACTTCTCAAACTACACATAGTAAATATGCTTCTGCTCCCAAAAGAACCAAACAGCATCCAATACAACCCAAGGGTTCTGCGAGCAGCTCAGACACAGGCACATGACACAATAATTCTTTACAGTGAAGTCCATGCCTCGACCTCAGATGGTACAGTGCTGATTAGAAGTAACCGTACCAAACTGAAGAAATGGGCCAGCAGGGCTCTTACTGCCCATTACACCACAAATGACACAATACACCCAAATGCAGACAAGGATCGTCACTGCCTTGCTCAAGGTTCAAACATTTTTCCAGAACACAATGCTTTATATATTCTTGTCCAGGAATAGGCAAGGACTGTAATGAACCAAACGGCTTCCCCAATGGTTCCACTGGTTTAAACAGCAAGTAGCTGAGGCACACAGTGAGGGACGGCCTCAGGACCTATGCTATGCCAGCTGACTATCAGGTACTTGGGTCTGATAGCCTAGCGATGGTGGTACTGGACAAGTAACCCATAGTCGCGAGCTTAAATCCTTCCACAGCTAATTGTAAAAATGAATTCAACAGACGTGGTAATTTTTGAGTTTGCACTGTTACACTATAGCCAGGTGGTAAATAAATCAAACTGGAGCCTAATCTTAACACATTCAGAAGTTTTTATTTACAGAGATAAACATTACAAACATGCACCTCCAAACCCAACCAGCACTGTTTCAGTCCATTTGTATATATAGAAGCACAAGTGAAACTCCAGTTAATGGCCACCACTTGAATACAAGCAAACACTCAATTAAGATGCAATTAACATGGACCAGAGAATCATGAAAATCCAAATGGTTCACTAATGTCTTTCAGAGAAGCGAACCTGTCATCCAATGCAGTCTGGCATGCATTTGACTCCAGTCCTACACTACATAGATGAGCAAATTAATGCTGCCGTGTTGGCCACATCCTATAAACAAACATAAAAAAGATGGTCTCCACAATTGACCCGGTCTAGAGCTAATTCCAGCTCCTGATTGCTATCCACTGGTCTTTGCCATTGTGTGAACAGAAGCAAGCGTGTCTATGAGCCTATCCATCCTTGGATTGAACAGCCCACTGACATCCAATGTCATGGAGGCTGGTCTCTTGGGCAAGGTACCAGAAGGTGACTCTGGAACTGTACCCAAGCAAGGAGAGGAAAGGAGAATGGAGAAAAGTAAAATGAACCAAGTTATAGAGACCATGGCCCACTCATGCCTGGGTCTGGAATCAAGTGACATAACATTTAAGAACAATGGCGAGACGCAGTGTTTTAGTTCCCAGGCAGCAGTCTGCAATGCTGCTTCTCCAACACGTATTACTTAAAAGACCCCTCTGGTATTATAAAAAATTTTAATTTACTACAGAACATCACTCTCTGAAGATAGATCAGTGGTAAGAGCAATGAATAACTTTCTCAACAGATTTCTCAAACTAGTCTGCAGTAATTTAATCTGGTGTAAACAGTATTAAAGCAACATCTACTCCAGAAGATATACTCCAGTTTTGCATAAAGCCTGTTCTACATTTTAGCAAAGTTTTACCATGAACACCAACCCATGCAGCTGAAAACAGTCTTCTTGAAGTTTCCTAGGCTCCCAGCATGGGGGTACCTCACTCTGTATCATTAGTTAGTAGCCAGCAGAGTATAAACTGGCTATTGCACGGGAAACAGGTCGAGACCAACTGTAGGAGTCTTGCCTGGAGTCTAAACACATTCCCATTACACTCTCACTTGAAGCACAGTAAATCCCGCTCAGAACAATTCATTTTTATATATGAGGCACCAAGTCCAACTGGCTTCTCATTAATCTGTGTGTTAAGCATACCCACTCGACTTCAAACACCGAACTAGGCTCTGATAGAGAGAACTGTCTCACAGACAGCTGCAATTTGCTCTTTAGGCCCTCCCATTGCCACTGTTACAACTGACCAGACATGATCCTGAAAAACTTCCTTCACAAACTAGATGTCTTTGTACCGCACTGCTCACAGGCAGTGAGGAGCTTCACCAAAAGGGGCAGTGAATTTCCTATTTTGAAAGTCAGTAATTTAAAGGATAACTGGGCTAGTGAAATGATGAATGAGAGGAGGGGTGGCAACATGCTCCATGATACAACAGAACTTTTTCAAAAAGTAAGGCTGCTTGGGAGGAGAGAATGCCAAGCATATTAACAGTCTGAAAGATTGTGTATCTTGTGAATGAACCAATAGTGATCACCTCAGACAATACAAGGGGCAACGATGATTATACTGTTTTCCATCAAGCACGGGTTCGGTTCTGGGTACTGCCCATGTGGAGTTTGCAAGGTCGCCCTGTGACCGCGTGGGTTTCTACCGGGTGCTCCGGTTTCCCCTCTCAGCCAAAGACTTGCAGGTTGATAGGTAAGTTGGCCATTGTAAATTGCCCCTAGTGTAGGTAGGTGGTAGGAGAATTGTGGGGCTGTGGTAGGGAATATGGGATTAATGTAGGATTAGTATAAATGGGTGGTTGATGGTCAGCACAGACTCGATGGGCCAAAGGGCCTGTTTCAGTGCTGTATCTCTCTATTTATGGGGCGTCACAGTGGCGCAGCGGTTAGCACCGTAGCCTCACAGCTCCTGCGACCCGGGTCGGTTCTGGGTACTGCCTGTGTGGAGTTTGCAAGTTCTCCCTGTGACCGCATGGGTTTCCGCCGGGTGCTCCGGTTTCCTCCCACAGCCAAAGACTTGCAGGTTGATAGGTAAATTGGTCATTGTAAATTGCCCCTAGTGTAGGTAGGTGGTGGGATGTGATAGGGAATATGGGATTAATGTAGGATTAGTATAAATGGGTGGTTGTTGGTCGGCACAGACTCAGTGGGCCGAAGGACCTGCTTCTGTGCTGTATCTCTCTATGACTTTGGTTCCATACTCAACAAACAAGGACTGCATGAATTAGGACCCACGTCGTGGCCAGAAGACACACCGATTTGCAGGAACAGAGTCTATTACAGCAATCATCTAGAAACTGAACCACTGGATTTAGCAGCCTTACAATCAACGCTAATCTTTACATACAGTAGTCACCACGCTTAACGTCAGGAATAATATGATTATTGCAAAGTTGTTTGTAAAGCCTGGAGCGAAGTTAATTTAACAGGGCATTAATCTTAATAGCAACATTCCACAAGGCAGGGATCTAAGGCAGTGATCATCTTTTAATAGGTGCATCAGTTCCTCAGAAAGACCACCATGATCTACATCCTCCTCTCACAGACCAGGACTAGCACAGACAGAAAACCTTTCAGGCCAAAGATCAGAATTGCTACTTAGACAATATTCAGTTCTGGATATCTAATCAAAGGGGTGACATTACTGCCCTGAGCAAGTGTCACACTATAATGATTCCCAGTTAAGGAAGTCAGACTTAACACCACAACACATGGGGAAAGGATGCAGAGGAACATTTTCACCCATGAGTTAAGATGACACTATAAAGAGGTTCAGTTGGTGAACTTGTGGAGGAAGGCCTGAAACATATGGTGAAGTGTAGGTGGAGTTAAGTGATGAAAAAGGGGACTGGATTTTTTGGCCCACAAACTTTTCCCAAAGATCTTTGAACCCCTTGAGTCTGTGCTGTTATTCAATTAAATCATGGCTAATCAGTATCTCAACTCAATCTACCTGCCCTAGCTCCCTAATCCTTACTAACATTGACCTCAAACAAACCCCAGTCCTACAAGTTTTCAGTTACTAAATAAAGATTTTCAATCATTCACTTTTATTAAAAAATTGGGATGTCTACAGACTGTAATGGGGCTGAGCAATCTGACTTTCCTCCGCAAACTCTAAATAAACTGTTGGGGGGCAGTGAAACTAACTTCCCGTTTTGTAGAAATTTATCAAATCTGAAGACATCGCGAAATGTTTGACGACAAACAAATTACTTCTGAAGTGTTGTGATAGTTGTTGTGCATGCAAATATGGCAACCAATCAGTACAAAGCAAGATTCCAAAAACAGCAAATGAGACAAGAAACCGGTGATTTGAGTTATGGCAGAGCTGTTTGAGGAAGGAACATTGACCAGGACAGCTTGTTCTTGGGGTCTCCAAGGTCCATCGAAACCAACAGATGGAATCTTGGTTTAGTATATCCGAAAGATGGTACCTCAGACAGTGCAGCACTGCTTCAGTCAGTTCAAGCCCTGACGTGGGGCCTGATTTTGAAATAAAAGAGTACACTGGTATTCAGCAAATGGCTTGGAGAGGCAGGGAACTGTTTTCAGCCACGCTATCAAGGACACTTCCATGCTGCTGTCATCTCATTGAAGGGCTGGATCAGAGCCACTTGCTCAAGGCAATGCACGGCACAGGGACAATCAGGAATGAGCAGAGGAACATAGAACAGTACAGCACAGTACAGGCCCTTCGGCCCACGATGTTGTGCCGAACCTTTAACCTACTCTAAGATCAAACTAACTACCTACCCTTCATTCTACTATCATCCATGTACCTATCCAAGAGTCACTTAAATGCCCCTAATGTATCTGCTTCTACTACCACCGCTGGCAGCGCATTCCACGCACCCACCACTCTCTGTGTAAAGAACCTACCTCTGACATCTCCCCGAAACCTTCCTCCAATCACCTTAAAATTATGCCCCCTGGTGATAGCCCTTTCCACCCTGGGAAAAGGTCTATGGCTATCCACTCTATCTATGCTTCTCATCATCTTGTACCTCTCATCCTTCTTCGCTCCAATGAGAAAAGCCCTAGCTAGCTCCCTCAATCTTTCTTCGTAAGACATGCCCTCCAGTCCAGGCAGCATCCTGGTAAATCTCCTCTGCACCCTCTCGAAAGCTTCCACATCCTTCCTACAATGAGGCGACCAGAACTGAACACAATATTCCAAGTGTGGTCGAACCAGGGCCTTATAGAGCTGCAGCATAACCTCACGGTTCTTAAACTCAATCCCCCTGTTAATGAAAGCCAACACACCATATGCCTTAACAACCCTATAAACTTGGGTGGCAACTTTGAGCGATCTATGGACATGGACCCCAAGATCCCTCTGTTCCTCCACACTACCAAGAATCCTGTCTTTAAGCCTGTATTCCGCATTCAAATTCGACCTTCCAAAATGAATCACTTCACACTTTTCCAGGTTGAACTCCATCTGCCACTTCTCAGCCCAGCTCTGCATCCTGTCAATGTCCCGTTGCAACCTACAACAGCCTTCCACACTATCCACAACTCCAGCAACCTTCATGTCATCGGCAAACTTGCTAACCCAGCCTTCCACTTCCTCATCCAAGTCATTTATAAAAATCACAAAGAGCAGAGGTCCCAGAACAGATCCTTGTGGAACACCACTGGTCACCGAGCTCCATGATGAATACTTTCCATCTTCTACCACCCTCTGACTTCTATGGGCCAGCCAATTTTGTATCCAGACAGCCAACTTTCCCTGAATCCCATGCCTCCTTACTTTCTGAATGAGCCTACTATGGGGAACCTTATCAAACGCCTTGCTAAAATCCATATACACCACATCCACTGCTCTTCCTTCATCAATGTGTTTTGTCACATCTTCAAAGAATTCAATAAGGCTTGTGAGGCATGACCTGCCCCTCACAAAGCCATGCTGACTGTCTCTAATCAAACCATGTTTTTCCAAATAATCATAAATCCTGTCTCTCAGAATCCTCTCCAATAATTTGCCCACTACCGACGTAAGACTGACGGGTCTATAATTCCCAGGGTTATCCCTATTCCCTTTCTTGAACAAGGGAACAACATTTGCCACCCTCCAATCATCTGGTATTACTCCAGTGGACAGTGAGGACGCAAAGATCATCGCCAAAGGCGCAGCAATCTCCTTCCTCGCTTCCCGTAATATCCTTGGGTATATCCCGTCTGGCCCCGGGAACTTATCTGTCCTCATATCATTCAAAATTTCCAGCACATCCTCCCTCTTAACCTCAACCTGTTCGAGCATATCAGCCTGTTCCACGCTGTCCTCACAAACGACCAAGTCCCTCTCACTAGTGAATACTGAAGCAAAGTATTCATTTAGGACCTCCCCTACCTCCTCCGACCCCAGGCACAAGTTCCCTCCACTATCCCTGATTGGCCCTACCCTCACTCTGGCCATCCTCTTGTTCCTCACATAAGTGTAGAACGCCTTGGGATTTTCCTTAATCCTACCCGCCAAGACTTTTTCATGTCCCCTTCTAGCTCTCCCAAGTCCATTCTTCAGTTCCTTCCTGGCTACCTTGTAACAATCTAGAGCCCTGTCTGATCCTTGCTTCCTCAACCTTAAGGAAGCTTCCTTCTTCCTCTTGACTAGCTGTTCCACATCTCTTGTCATCCAAGGTTCCTTCACCCTACCATCCCTTCCCTGCCTCATCGGGACAAACCTATCCAGCAGTCGCAGCAAGTGCTCCCTAAACAACCTCCACATTTCTGTCGTGCATTTCCCTGAGAACATCTGTTCCCAATTTATGCTCCCCAGTTCCTGCCTAATAGCATTGTAATTCCCCCTCCCCCAATTAAATATTTTCCCATCCCGTCTGCTCCTGTCCCTCTCCATGAGTATAGTAAAGGTCAGGGAGTTGTGATCACTATCACCGAAATGCTCTCATACCGAGAGATCTGCCACCTGGCCTGGTTCGTTGCCAAGCACCAAGTCCAACATAGTCTCCCCTCTAGTCGGCCTATCTACATATTGAGTCAGGAAACCTTCCTGGACACACCTGACAAAAACTGCTCCATCCAAACTATTTGCACTAAGGAGGTTCCAATCAATATTAGGGAAGTTGAAGTCACCCATGACAACAACCCTGTTACTTCTGCAACTTTCCAAAATCTGCCTCCCAATCTGTTCCTCCGTGTCTCTGTCGCTATTGGGGGGTCTATAGAAAACTTTCAACAAAGTGACTGCTCCTTTCCTGTTTCTGACTTCCACCCATAATGACTCAGTGGACAAACCCTCCTCGACGACCTCCCTTTCTGCAGCTGTGATACTATCCCTGATTAGCAATGCCACTCCCCCACCTCTTTTACCTCCCTCCCTATTCCTCTTGAAACATAGGATGGGAATAGAGGGATACGGACCCCGGAAGTGCAGAAGGTTTTAGTTCAGGCAGGCATCAAGATCGGCGCAGGCTTGGAGGGCCGAATGGCCTGTTCCTGTGCTGTTACAACCCTGTTACTTCTGCACCTTTCCAAAATCTGCCTCCCAATCTGTTCCTCCATGTCTCTGTTGCTATTGGGGGATGTGAGAGACAAGAGATAGATTTCTATGTAGACTGCTTCTGTCTAATACAGACTGCAGTCATTAGCTACTCCTTTAAAAAGACATTTTTAACCAACCTCCCAAATTGAGATTGCAAAATCATTACCTACAGAGTACCATAACATCTGAACATTCTGCAAGGTACTAGTAGACACAGCTCCAGCTGTAGGAATAACATCCTTCAACATTTTGAAACAATGGGATTAGTTTTGTAGAATATTCACAGGACACGCGTAAAAGAAATAGCCAAGAATCACAAAGGGACATGGGAAAACCAAACACATCAGAGCAACTGTCAATAAGTAGGCATGGGTGGAAGGGAACCCAAGAGACTGAAATCAGTGTCTTTGAAAACAGTTTGCAGTAAAATATGAAGGGGGGTGTGAGTGTAAGTAATGGGGAATTCTGTCCCTGTTCTTCTCCTGCTCTCTGACATTAACTGCTTGCAGGACATAGCTCCAGATTAAACTCACCCCAACCCGGGACACATCACTTTTGCAGAGAGTAGGAGAATAGGAAACTGAGTGCCACCCTGCCTTCACCCATGGTCACAGATGTGCTGTCTCAGACAGGTTTCACTACACAGCGATTGGTGCAGGAACCCTTGGCTTATTTTTCAACTGCCCCACTCAGATCAGGGATACTGAGGCCAACTGAGACCGAGAGAGAGGAGAAAGGAAAAGAGAAAGTGAGTGAAAGGGAAGGAAGAGCACTGATTAAAAGCTTCCCTTTCACACAGCATCTTTCAGCATGTCCCAAAGCACTTCCCAGCCAATGAATTAATCTTCAGGTGCAGCCACTGTGGTGAGGTAGCAGCCAACTAGCACACAGTCCTGAAATAAATGATTCGTTCAATGTGTTTTCTGGGGGTTAGTGAGGTGAGACGATCAATTACTGGAGTTTGTCGAATTTGCAACCTCCTGACTTGGAGGCGAATGTGCGACCATGGAGCTGAGCTAACGTTCAAGAGAACAAACCTGGGATCACCCTCATGTTACACTGTGCTCAGAATGCTGTCCAGGCACAACCCAAGCTTGCCAGGACAAAATCTATCACTGCACTGCAAGGACACCTGATCAAGGGGAAACTAGACACACACATGAGGGAGAAACAAATAGGTTATGCTGAAAGGGTTAGAAGGCGGCGGGTGAAGGTTCGTGTGAAGTAGAAACACTGCATGGACCAGATGGGGCAAATGGTCTGATTCTGAGCAGTAAACCTGATGTCGTTCTAGTGACATCACTGTTTGTGGTCACGTCACTCCATCCATTCTGTCCCTGGCTGCATGTGGTCAGTGATGTATGTAACATGTGCACAAGCTTCAACATTCTCGCAATGGATCGTCTCAGGAGAAGTTCGTTTTTATTCGCTTATGGGGTGTGGGAGTTGCTCGCAAGGCCTGCATTTATTGCCAATCTGAGTGGCTTGCTAGGGCATTTCAGAGGGCAGTTAAGAATCAAGCAGGTTGTTGTGGGACTGGAGTCACATTTATGGTAGATTTCTTTCCCTAAAGGACATTAGTGAACTAGATGGGTTTTTACAATAATTCGGTACTTCGAGTCATATGCCGCACAGAATGTGGCCATATGGCCCATCCGGTCATTGCTGGCTCTCCGTGGAGCAATCCAGTCAGTCCCACTCCCCTGTTTGATCCCTGATCCCATAGCCCTGCAAGTTTATTTCCTTCAAGAGGCCATTCAATTTCCTTTTGAAATCATTATCTCCACTTCCACCACCCTCGTGGGCAGCGAGTTCCAGGTCATTACCACTCACTGCGCAAAAAAGCTTTTCCTCACATTCCCCCTGCATCTCTTGCCCAAAAAACTTCAGTGTACCATCAGTTCATGGAAACAGTTTTCCCTGTCTAACTTATTTAAGCCTGTCATAATCTTGTACACCTCACTCAAATTTCCCCTAAATCTCCTTTGCTTCAGAGAGAACACCAGCTTTTCCAACCTAACCTTGTAACTAAATTCCCCATCCCTGGAACCATTCGGGAAAATCTCCTCTGCACCCTCGTAAGGACCCTCACATCCTTCCTAAAGTGTGCTGACCAGAATGGATGCAGTTGGGGCCCAACCAGAGCTTTATAAAGGTTCAGCATAACATCGCTGCTTTTGAACTCAATACCTCTATCTATGAAGCCCAAGATCCCATATGCTTTGCTAACCACTCTCTCAATATGTCCTGCCACCTTCAAAGATCGATGCACATGCACCCCCAGGTATCTCTGTTCCTGCACACTCTTTGGAACTGCACCATTAAGTCTATGTTGCCTCACCCTGTTCCTTCTGCCAAAATGCATCATCTCACACTTGTCTGCATTAAATTCCATTTTCCATTGGTCTGCCCATTCTGCTAGCCTATTGATGTCATGTTGCAGGCGGTTCATATCATCCTCAGTTTGCTACTTCTCCAAGTTTGGTATCACTGGCAAATTTTGAAATTCTACTCTGTATTCCAAGATCCAAGTCATTTATGTAGGAAAAAAAGCAGTGGTCCTCACACTGACTCTTGGGGAACATCATTGTCTACCATCCACCAGTCTGAAAAGTAAACATTTACCATGACTTGGTGTTTTCTGTCCTTAAGCCAATTTTTTTATCCAATTGGACAATGACCCTCCTATTCCATAAGCCTCAATTTTGTTAACCAGCCAATGTGATACTTTATCAAAAGCTTTCTTAAAATCCATATAAACAAAATCCACCGCATTCCCTTCATCAACCTTCCCTGTTACCTCATCACAAAATTCAATTAGGTTAGTCAAACATAAGCTGCCTTTTACAAATTCTGAGTAACTGGCTATCCTAAGTAACTCAAAACTTCTCCAAGTGCCGGTTGCTTTTTTCCATGATTAGTGTTTCAAAAACCTTACCCACCACTGATGTTAAACTAACTGACCTATAGCTGCTGGGACTATCCTTACACCATTTCTTGAATAAGGTTGTCACATTTGCCACTCTTCAGTCCTCTGGTACCTCCCCCATATCCAGGGAAGATTATGGCAAGCCCTTCCACTATCTCCACTCCCACTTCCTTCAGCAACCTGCTGCAAGCCATCGGACCTGGTGACTTATTCACCCTAAGCATAGCCAGCCTTTTTCGTACCTCCCCTCTCTTAATTTTTACCTGACCCATTGCCTCTATTCTCTCCGCTTCTACCGATATTTTGTCAGATTCCTCTTCCTTTAGTAAACATCATTACAAAGTAATCATTAACAATTCCAGCCTTACCCTGTGCCTCTGAGCATATATTACCTTATTTGTCCCTAAAAGGCCCCACGCCACTTCAGATGGGTTTTTACAACAATCCTATAGTTTCTTGGTCACCACTACTGATACTAGGTTTATATTTCAGATTTATTTAATGAATTGAATTTAAATTCCCCAGCTGCCATGGTGGGATTTGAGCTCATGCCTCCAGATCATTAGTCAAGACCTCCGGATTACTATTTTTAAAATTCATTTATGGGGATGTGGGCGCCCCTGGCCAGGCCAGCATTTATTGCCCATCTCAAATTGCCCATGAGAAGGTGGTGGTGAGCTGCCTTCTTGAACCGCTGCAGTCCATGTTGGGTAGGTACACCCACAGTGCTATTAGGAAGGGAGTTCCAGGATTTTGACCCAGCAACAGTGAAGAAACGGCGATATAGTTCCAAGTTAGGATGGTGTGCCGCTTGAAGAGGAACTTGCAGGTGGTGGTAGAGGTACACACTGCTGTCACTGTGCGTCGGTGGTGGAGGGCGTGAATCTTTGTAGATGGGGTGCCAATCAAGCGGGCTGCTTTGTCCTGTATGGTGTTGAGCTTCTGGAGTGTTGTTGGAGCTGCACCCATCCAGGCAAGTGGAGAGTATTCTATCACACTCCTGACTTGTGCCTTGTAGGTGGACAGGCTTTGGGGAGTCAGGAGGCCAGTTACTCACCACAGGATTACTAGCCTCTGACCTGTTCCTGTCGACACGGTACTTATATGGCTACTCCAGTTCAGTTTCTAGTCAATGGTGACCGCCCCCCGGGATGTTGATAGTGGGGGATTCAGCAATCGTCATGCCAGTGAATGTCAAGGGGAGATGGTTAGTTTCTCTCTTGTTGGACATGGTCATTGCCTGACACTGGTCCAGTAACATAACCACTATGGTACTACTCCCTTTTTTTTGACAACTGTGCTCCTACCAAGTTCTACCTATTTATTGTGGTAAAACTGTGCAGACCCAGCACTTTCAATACACAGAACAAGGAGGAGGCCATTCGGCCCATCATCCTTGTCAGTTATATAAACATAACCCTACTCCTCCTGATAACCAATAGATTTGTTGTGGTCCACAGACACACACACACAATGGGTAATTCACACAGGAGGATCATTACTGTCAGTTTAAAAAACTTTATTCTTTGAGCTATTTCAAGTTTTATTTTTCGTGTATAAAAAAGGACAGAATTAGTGAGGAAAACTGGACCTCTAAAAACCAGAGAAAATTAAGGGGAGAAAAGAAAATCAGTAAAAGTTTTGATTTTGAGCATCACTAAAACCGGAAAACAAACAAAGAAGTTAAAATACAAACAAGCTAAATGACAAGCAGCAACTCTTTACAGTTTCTGGGTAGCAGTTTTATGATGTTCACTCTCAGATTATCCCTCAACTCCTCGAGAATCATTCTTAATATTAAGGAACATGCATTTATTGATGTGGCTCCAGCCACTATTATTGCGGAATAATAAAAACTGCTGGTAACAGTGAGCAGGGAAATGGTTGCAATCTTGCACTTGGTAACTATCACTTGATGTGTGATCAGAAGCTGCCTTAGACTGGTGACTGGAGGAGGTTAGAAAGGCGCCAAAGCTGTCTGATTTGCCCATTTACTGCTTCTACTCACCAGCGTCCCCCAACTGACCTCCCACCTACTTCCTACGGCTTTGCACTCAGGCCAGTTCCAACAAACCACTCTAGAGCACAAGAGCATGCCCATGATAGAATCTGATCAAGCACGAGCCCCTCTGTCACCCACTCTACACACTGGACACACCAGGTCCTGCTCTTGCTAATCAGTTGATTCCACAAACATCAACCTTTTGTGGTGGGGAAATTTCAGAGCTTAAAGCTGCTGCACTGCAGAGGCCATCTAATTACCCCCACACCCACCCCCCCCCCCCCCAACCAACATGCCCTAACTAGAACCCAGCATTTCTGATCAATGGGAATGCCAAGTCACTCAGAAAGGCACTCCATAACAGTAGGACCCGCACCTCACTGTGTTCAGGAAGCAGTTACACCGTTATTATATCAACCAACAGCAGTCACTCCTGACTTGTTTTTTGGCTCTCTTAAAATTCACCCTCACTTCCCAGTGGCTCTTCTGCATTACTGCTCTCTATGCGGGCAGGTTCCACAGGCTCGGCTTATATTCCCTCAAGTATAGATGATCAAGGGGTAATCTAATCGAGCTCTTGAAGACGATTAGGGGATTTGAGAAGGTCAACAGAGAGAAACTGTTTCTCTGGGGGGGCGGGGAGGTGTTGGGGGAGAGGGGTGGGGGAAGAGGAAAAAGTCCAGAACAAGGCAGCATAATCTCAAAATTAGAGCCAGGCCATTCAGGGGTGATGTCTAGAAGCAACTCTTCATAGAGGCCTGCTACCCGACCCGAACCCAAGGGGACCCAACGACATGTGTCGGGCTCGGGTCGGGTCTATCTTCACGGTACGACATTCGGGGTCGGGTTGGGCCGAGTCAAAGTCGGGTCAGGCCGGACACACACCGTCAGTGCTCTGCTGGTAAGTATTGAAATTTTTAAAAACTTACCCGAGCTGGGAGTCCGGGATGAAACTGAGTCTGCGCAGTGAGCGACTGACATCATGATGACGTCATCACACATGCGCTGCAGCTTCCTGGAGATTCCGAGCCCGAAGGTAAGTAAAGGGATGGTTGAGTCACGCACGGGTCGGGCTCAGGGCAAAATCAGAGGGACTCAGGCCGGTGTGCGGTGGTTCAGTCGGGTTCTTTTTTTCCCGACCTGGGCAGGCCTCTACTTATTCACACAAAGGATCGTGGAAATCTGGAACCCTCTCCCCCAAAAAGCTGCTGAGGCTGGGGGTCAATTGGAAATTTCAAAACTGAGATTGATAGATTTTTTACTGGGTAAGGGTTATGGAACCAAAGTGGGTAGACTGAGTTAAGATACAAAGAAGCCAGGATCATATTGCACAGTGGAACAGGATCGAGGGGCTGAATGGCCTTCCTATGTTCCTTTTACATATTAACATCATTAGATGTGGGAGCTGAGAGTAGTGAAGAAAGGAAGAGAAAACACAGCAACTTTTGATTTTAAGAAGAATTGAATGTATGGCAGAATTTCCATCATTCATCCTGTGCAACACTAATCATAGTTAATCATTGGTTATACTTCAGTTAGAGCAGTGTATCTAACTCTCAAACTGCCGTACAGAAAGGATGTCAAGACCATGAGGAGGATGAAGAGATTTACTAGAATGGTACCAGGGATGAGGGACTTCAGTCACGTGGAGAGACTAGGGGAGGATGCACTACCTGAAAGGGCAATGAAAGCAGATTCAATAGTAACTTTCAAAAGGGAACTGGGTAAATCCTTGAAAAGGAAAAATTTGCAGAGCTCTGGAGAAAGAGGAGAATGGGACTAATTGGATAGCTCTTTCAAAGAGCCAGCACAGAGACAATGGGCAAAATAGCCTCCTTCTGTGCCACAAGATTCTCGAAGGGTCAGTCAGGATCTCAGTGCAGTGCCTCGAGTGCTACCAACTGAACTGAGCATCATGTAAACAATATGGCATAGAGCAGCCACTTTCCATGACAACAGACACAAACAAGTCCCTTTTTTTGTTCTTGGGACGAATTCCTCCCAAAACTTATAAATTAATTTGCTTAAATCAAGTTGCTGCAAATGAAGACTTTCCCCCCCCCCCCCCCAAGACCTGTGCCCTTGCTGAACAGCCCTCAATATGAAGACAGGGATCTTGACATTAAGTTGCTGCAGTCGCCTGGCTGTGGTTGACAGGTACCAACCAGACTGTGTACGGCTCACTCACTCACTCAATCACACAGCCTGCAAGGACAGATGTATTGAAGCTTTTAGTCAGCAGCTCCAGCTCAGAATCCTCAAAAGCTTAACTTTCACCATCACCCCCTCAGAATTACTGCCTGCGGCCTCTGCCCAGGCTCCGAGACTGCCCGTACCTTTGGGAGCAACAGGCATTTGTGAGTCACACTGTTTGATGCAAGTCTGGGAGTAATGAATGGCTTGAGGTAAAGGCCGGTTATCTGACCCAAACCCCGGCAGGTTCAGGTCGGGTCGGACTTCCGGGTCCGGCATTCAGGCTCAGTTCGGGCCGGGTCGGGGACACACTCTCGCCACCGTTTATACTTTTTAGACTTGAGAAGTGGTTTTGTTAGTTATTTTAAGCTTGTGCAGAAAAGCAACAAAGTGAAAAACGGAAGGCAGGTTAACTGATAGTTGGGTCGGGCGCGGGAAAAAATGAAAGGACTCGGTCCGGGTGGGGTTTGAGGTCAGATGTGGTTCTGTAGGGCTTGGGTCAGGTTTCATTTGCAGACCTGAGCCAGTCTCGAGCTCAAGGAACCCAGGAGCAACATCCATCTCCAAGTCAGTGACCTGCAATGCTTCTCAATGCCTCCTCATACATTCAACAACACAATCGAGACTGGCATACCAGCGCTAGTACTGTGGGAGTGCTACACTGCCAGAGGTGCCATTCTTTGGATGAGATATTAAACAGAGGCTCTGTCTGCCTACTCCAGACTTACTGCCAGCTCTAAGATCCTATGACAGTATTTGAAGAGCAGAGAATTTGCTGTGTTTTATGCAGCAGGTCCCCCTCATCATCAACAAAAGTAGATGAACTGATCATGCACAACAGTGTTTTATCCTGTCTGAGGAGGACAATGATGTGAACGGCACAAAATAAAGGCCAGACATTATCAAAGTCATAGCAGCGACTGAGGGGAATCAGGCTAAACAACTGCAGCAGCAAACAATTACTGTCTTCCCATTCTGATCCCATTACTGGGGACGAGGCAGAGACAAAAAATCCTTTGTAATCAGCTCTGCGCAACTCTTAAAGCTGCAATCCTGCATCTAGCACAACCTGAGCAACACAAGCCCAGGAGTCAGCCCCCAGACTGTGTAAAACAACCCACATCCCCAGACTCCGCAAATCCCGCCAGGCTCCAGAAACCCCCCCCCCGGCCCCCCAAGACTCCACTAACCCCAACTCCATAACCCCCCCCACAAACTCCATAATCACCCCCCCCCCGGACCCCATAACCCCCCCCACAAACTCCATAACCACCCCCACCCCCCCAAGACTCCACTAACCCCAACTCCATAACCCCCCCCCCGGACCCCATAACCCCCCCCTCCACAAACTCCATAACCACCCCCACCCCCCCCGGCCCCCCAAGACTCCACTAACCCCAACTCCATAACCCCCCCCACAAACTCCATAACTACCCCCACCCCCCCCAAGAGTCCACTAACCCCAACTCCATAACCCCCCCCCACAAACTCCATAACCACCCCCACCCCCCCCGGCCCCCCAAGACTCCACTAACCCCAACTCCATAACCCCCCCCCCCACAAACTCCATAACCACCACCCCCCCCGGACCCCATAACCCCCCCCCCCACAAACTCCATAACCACCCCCCCCGGCCCCCCAAGCCTCCACTAACCCCAACTCCATAACCCCCCCCCACAAACTCCATAACCACCACCCCCACAAACTCCATAACCACCCCCACCCCCCCCAAGACTCCACTAACCCCAACTCCATAACCCCCCCCCCGGACCCCATAACCCCCCCCACAAACTCCATAACCACCCCCACCCCCCCCGGCCCCCCAAGACTCCACTAACCCCAACTCCATAACCCCCCCCCACAAACTCCATAACTACCCCCACCCCCCCAAGACTCCACTAACCCCAACTCCATAACCCCCCCCACAAACTCCATAACTACCCCCACCCCCCCAAGACTCCACTAACCCCAACTCCATAACCCCCCCCCCGGACCCCATAACCCCCCCCTCCACAAACTCCATAACCACCCCCACCCCCCCCGGCCCCCCAAGACTCCACTAACCCCAACTCCATAACCCCCCCCACAAACTCCATAACCACCCCCCCGGCCCCCCCAAGCCTCCACTAACCCCAACTCCATAACCCCCCCCAAGACTCCATAAACTAAACAATGGTGGGAGGGAAGAGGAGATGACGGGGAGTGGGGGCTGGGGTGGTCACTATCCGGGAGAGGGGGGGGGGGGACTGGGGAATGTCGTGGGTGGGCGGTGACCACTGGCCGGTCTTTGGGGGGGGGGGGGGGGGGGGCGGTGACCACTGGCCAGGGTCTCGGGCCGGTTTTAGGCCCCCGCCACCCCGGGCCTCGAGTTTGGAGCGGCCGGGGTCCGGGAAGGTTTATCCTGGTCGGATTTTCCCGATTTTGTTTCTCAGGGAAGATGGCGGCCGGATGCAGCCGGGAACAAAGCGGCCGAAAGCCCCGGGATTGCAACCAAGAAAAGACATTTTACCTCAAAACTACCGACCTTGGCTCGTTCCCGGGGGTTAATCCGACACAATTTCCACAACAAACAGAGACCGGCGCCGGTGTGGCGGCCGATGGAAGCGGATGGAGGAGAATCCGCGGCCTAGGCCAAAGGATTGAACTGAAACCGTCTCCGGCTTCGCAAACCGGGCGCTGGGACTGAACCGCAGCGCCGGCGCCCCACCTGGCGGCCGGGGGCGAAACTGCAGGGACCGTGCCGGCGCTCCACCTGGCGGCCGGAGGCGGAACTGCCGGGACCGTGCCCGCGCTCCACCTGGCGGCCGGAGGCGGAGCTGCAGCGACCGAGCCGGCGCTCCACCTGGCGGCCGGAGGCGAAACTGCAGGGACCGTGCCGGCGCTCCACCTGGCGGCCGGAGGCGGAACTGCCGGGACCGTGCCCGCGCTCCACCTGGCGGCCGGAGGCGGAGCTGCAGCGACCGAGCCGGCGCTCCACCTGGCGGCCGGGGGCGGAACTGCCGGGACCGTGCCGGCGCTCCACCTGGCGGCCGGAGGCGGAACTGCTGGGACCGTGCCGGCGCTCCACCTGGCGGCCGGGGGCGGAACTGCAGCGACCGAGCCGGTGCCCCACCTGGCGGCCGGAGGCGGAGCTGCAGGGGCTCGGATTGATATTCCCAGTGTTAATCATCCCAGTGTTTATAATCGATGTTGATAATCCCAGTATTAATATTCCCAAATATAAAAACAGAAAGTACTGGAAATACTCAGCAGGTCTGGCAGCATCTCTGGAGAGAGAAACAGAGAAACTAGTTCTGATGAAAGGTCACTGATCTGAAACGTTAACTCTGCTTCTCTTTCCACAGATGCTGCCAGACCTGCTGAGTGATTCCAGCATTTCTCGTTTTTATTTCAGATTTACAGCATCTGCAGTATTTTTCTTTAATTTTTTATTTTTACTTTTGCTTTTAGTATTCCCAGTGCTGATAATCCCAATGTTGATATTCCCAGTGATGAAAAATTCCAGTGTAATAAAAGCAAATAATGACAGAATAATGAACAGCCCTGGCCCAAAGCACAAACATGACAAAAAAAACCATGGGCAGGCAAGTGGTGAAAAAATAACAAAGCAAAATAAAATTTTAAAAAAATAAAAATAAAAAAGGAGGGCCCGTCACGCTGTGAAATTATTGAACTCAATGTTCAGTCCGGCAGGCTGTAGTGTGCCTATACAGTAAATGAGATGCTGTTCCTCGAGCTTGCGTTGATGTTCACTGGAACACTGCAGCAATCCCAGGACAGAGATGTGAGCATGAGAGCAGGGGGGAGTGTTAAAACGGCCAGCAACCAGAAGCTCAGGGTCCTGCTTGCGGACTGAGCGAAGGTGTTCTGCAAAGTGGTTACCCAATCTGCGCTTGGTATCCCCAATGTAGAGGAGACCACATTGTGAGCAGCGAATACAGTATACTACATTGAAAGAAGTACAAGTAAATCGCTGCTTCACCTGAAAGGAGTGTTTGGGGCCTTGGATAGTGAGGAGAGAGGGGGTAAATGGGCAGGTATTACACCTCCTGTGATTGCAGGGGAAGGTGCCATGGGAAGGGGACGAGGTGGTGGGGGTAATGGAGGAGTGGACCAGGGTGTCACGGAGGGAACGATCCCTTTGGAATGCTGACAGGGGAAGGGAGGGGAAGATGTGTTTGGTAGTGGCATCACACTGGATGTGGCGGAAATGGCGGAGGATGATCCTTTGGATATGGAGGCTGATGGGGTGGAAAGTGAGGACAAGGGGAACCCTGTCACGGTTCTGGGAGGGAGGGGAAGGGGTGAGGGTAGAGGTGCGGGAAATGGACCGGACACGGTTGAGGGCCCTGTCAACAACAGTGGGGGGGAATCCTCGGTTGAGGAAAAAGGAAGACATATCAGAAGCACCGTCATGGAAGGTAGCATCATCAGAGCAGATGTGTCGGAGACGGAGAAACTGGGAAAATGGAATGGAGTCCTTACAGGAGGCAGGGTGTGAGGAAGTGTAGTCGAGGTAGCTGTGGGAGTCAGTGAGCTTATAATGAACATTAGTGGACAGCCTATCACCAGAGATGGAGACAGAGAAGTCGAGGAAGGGAAGGGAAGTGTCAGAGATGGACCATGTAAAGGTGAGAGAAGGGTGGAAATTGGAAGCAAAGTTGATAAAGTTTTCCAGTTCGGGGCGGGAGCAGGAAACGGCACCGATACAGTCATCAATGTACCGGAAAAAGAGTTGGGGGAGGGGGCCTGAGTAGGACTGGAACAAGGAATGTTCGACATATCCCACAAAAAGACAGGCATAACTAGGACTCATGCGGGTACCCATAGCAACACCTTTTACTTGAAGGAAGTGCGTGGAGTTGAAGGAGAAGTTGTTCAATGTGAGAACAAGTTCAGCCAGGCAGAGAAGGGTAGTGGTGGATGGGGACTGGTTGGGCCTCTGTTCCAGGAAGAAGCAGAGAGACCTCAGACCATCCTGGTGGGGGATGGAGGTGGAGAGCATGCTGCTCGCTCCACAGATGCTGATAATTCCAGTGCGGATAATCCCTGTGTTAGTATTCCCAGTGTTGATAATTCCAGTGCTGTTATTCCCAATCCCTGTTTTTCTGAGATTTTTTTGTTATTCAGTGAATGATTCTGTTTTATTTTATCCTATTTGACTATGTGTTGACATGAATTTGATGTTTGTACACATTCTCTCCCAAGCTGCTCAATGAAGCTTTAAGAGGCTGTGACCTGGAGGGAAACTTCAGCCATCACCTCTCCATCTGACCACTGGTTTCCTATGAATGTTCTCTCCTCCATCTCCGTAAAAGTCAATCACATTTTAACATCAATCGCAGTTAGGTATCACATAGACTGCACAAGGCTAAAGAAATCAGGAGAGAAACTCTGTGAGAGGAGGCTGGAACTAAATAATGATTGAACTGGATGACAGCAATTTCACAAAAGAGTGAAACTTGACTCTGAGTCAATCCCTCGCTGGTGAGAGAGGAATGGGCTGTCTCATCTCCCTCGACCAGCGAAGACAGATGGGAATATCATGGGATTGCCAAGCTTTCAGCCATCACATTCCTACACTCTGGAATTCTCTCCTCAAACCCCCTTTCTCCTGCTCTTTGGAGAACATCCTCATTGACACTGCCTTTAGTCACCTTCCTGAATCTTCCAACAACTCCCACTCACTCAATCAGGGTTCCCTGACTTGCCGGGAATTAACAAGCAACACTCAGGACCAGAGTGCCGTCGGGAAAAAACTCTGTCCTGTGTGAATGTCCACAGATCCCTGAAACCATCAGGACAGGTAGATAAGGTGGTTAAGAAGGGCTTTATCAACCAAGGCTTAGAATATCAGGGAGATTATTGTTAGAGCTGTATAAAACTCGACAGATCACAGCTAGAATACTGCATATCACCACATTAAAGATGTAATCGCACGGGAGAGGAGAGGAGATTTGCGAAGATGTTACAAAGATTGGTGAATTTTAGCTATGAGAAAAGATTGGATAGGCTGGGGTTGTTTTCTTTGGAACAGAGGAGGCTGAGGGGAGATTTAACTGAGATGTTTAAAATTACGAGAGGCCCAGATAGAGTGGACTGAAAGGATCTATTCCCCTTAGCAGAGAGGTTAATAACCAGGGGGCAAAGATTTAAAGTAATTGGTGGAAGGATTAGAGAGGAGTTGAGGAATAATTGTTTTCACCCAGAGGGTGGTGGGGGTCTGGAACTCACTGCCTGAAAGGGTGGTCGAGGCAGAAACCCTCAGCGCATTTATAAAAACACGTTGATATGCACTTGAGGTGCCGTAACCTGCAGACCAGGTGCTAGATGGTGAGATTAGTCTGGAAACGTCTAAGCTGGAACAAACATGATGGGCTGAATAGTCTCCTTCTGTACCTTAAAGTTTCTATGTTTTAATTTTTTTTAACTTTGAACACTTTTTTTAAATTCTAAGAATATTGGACACAGGAGAAAATGGCTGTTTGATTGACAGTCAAGAATCATCCAATCAGGGAACAAAGAGTCTGTTCACTTTCCAATTGGCGGGAGGAAGGCGGGGCACTGCGAGGATGGACACGTCAAGTAACCAATGGCGGGCGGGCGTGTGGGGTGGGCGGGGCGGTTGGCGACAGGAAGTCATGTGACAACATGTCCAACCAGAGTTGGTAACCTTTCCCTCTCAGTAAAACCTCTTGGCCTGTTTCCCGTGTAACCAGCACTAAATAAGAGAGAGATATCTGCTGGCGGAAAGCCCGGCCGTGCAGCTGCAGCCTGTTTCGCATCTTATTCTTCAGCACTTCCTCTTCAGGAAACGTTCCTCTTTTTTTCCAGTGATTAATTCTGAAACACGATTCCGAGATTTCCAAACATCTTGACTTACATTTTCAACACTTTCTTTCCGTCGGGAGTTGCATCAACTGTGCATCTCGTGTGACTCAGCATCAAACCCCTGTCTGACTACACTGCTGGGAAACATTTTGGAATGTTTTACTACATTAAAAAGACTGTCTAAGTTGTTGTTGCTAAGGAAAGAGTGAGTTGCTGTTGTTTTCCACCTTGCTTCTGTGGCTTTTTGCTATTCTACAGGGACACACGTTCCCAAAAGCAAATAACATCTCCTGATCTCTGCTTATCACCATCTGGGTCGCCAGCCATAACAAAGGTTCCCAATGCTGGATCCTGGCAGGTGCACTGACAGAGTCCAGGGAATTCCTGGAATTACCAGCAGCTGGAGTAGTGTGTGTGCAGTTTTGGTCTCCTTACCTAAGGAAGGACACACTTGCCCTGGAGGGAGTGCAACGAAGGTTCACTAGACTGGTTCCTGGGATGAGGGGATTGTCCCATGAGGAGAGATTGAGTTGACCAGGCTAATATCCATTGGAGTTTAGAAGAATGAGAGGTGATCTCATTGAAACGTATAAAATTCTGAAGGGGCTTGACAGGGTAGACACTGAGAGGACATTTCCCCCGACTGGGGTATCTAGAACAAGGGGTCACAGTCTTGGGATAAAGGGGTTGGCCATTTCAGACTGAGATGAGGAGAAATCTCCTCACTCAAATCTTTGTGAATCTTTGGAATTCTCTACCCCAGAGAGTTGTGGACGCTCAGTTGATGAGTGTATTCAAGACAGAGAGCGATAGATTTTTGGGAACAAAGGCAGTTGTTCTCAAACTGTTTTGTCCGCAGACGACTCAGGCCGGGCGAAAAGGTCTCAGAGACCAGCTACTGCTCTAACCTGACCCGCTTTCACTTGCCACGGAAAAGACTCATCAAAATTAACGGGAAGTATAAATATCTCGCTGCTGTATGTAATAAATTTATGTGCATTAATTTTAGTAAATTAATGATTGAGGCCAGAAACAAAAGTAGAGACATTTTCATATTTTAAATATTAATACTACAAGAGACCATATTTATTTGAAACATTCTAATATGTGTTCAAAATTCATCACAATAATCCTCTTCTGAGTAACTATTACTTACCTTACATCAATATTAATCAAACAAAATCAAAGTAACATAAATCTTGCTTATAAAACAACATTGTTGTTACTTGCACTTGTGACAACTCGTGCCGCGCACACAGGAGCTGCTCTAGTTGTGTGTTGCCACGCGCGTGTTGGGTTTAGGGATCTGACCTGTTCTCTTGTGTTATCTCGGCCGTGTACTGCACGTCAGTGACTTGCATTTTGGACCAGCCTTCGGACCTCACTTTGAGAACGCAAGAACACAGAAATTAGGAGCAGGAGTAGACCATTCGGCCCATCGAGCCTGCTCCGCCATTCAATACCATCTTGGCTGACCTTGGGCTTCGACTCCACTTTCCCGCCCACTCCACATATCCCTTGATTTCCTGAGAGACCAAAAATCTCTTTATTTCAGCCTTAAATGTATTCAATGATGGAGCCTCCACAACCCTCTGGGATAGGGAATTCCAAAGATTCACAACCCTTTGAGCGAAGAAATTTCTCCTCATCTCTGTCCCGAATGATCAGCCCCTTATCCTGAGACTGTGACCCCGTGTTT